>NC_060277.1:54900517-54998630 GCF_021613505.1 Equus quagga
TGTATGCACTGCTGAACTGAATGCGCTGTACACACTGCTGAATGAGAATGTGCTGTACACACTGCTGCAACAAAGTAGAAGCTCACCAAAATACAGGGAGAAGAGAGCCCAGAGGAGGACTCGACACATGTGAAAAGAGGAAGAACTCTCTCCACTCAAAGCCATACCTATGAACACATATTAAAGGTCCTTCAAAACTTCGTGAAACAGATATGAACTTTATTTGGTGTAAGGAGTTAATGTGAATTGGAAGAACAAAGCTTAGAAACACAGGAAGCCAACCACAGCCACGTATTCCACCCCCCATAATTGATATTCAATAAAAAACTAAATTTAGACAGACATTTTTAAGAGAGTACATCAATTTGATTTTAGGGTGCAATAAAAGCTAAAATTATTTGTCTATAAATTCTCACATAAATTTAGAATATCTCTGAAGATCTTCTTATTTATATTTTCTAGAATATCCATGCCTGTGTGAAGAAAGAGGTTAGTTTAAAATCTGTACCACATGCTGCAATGTAGTAGATTTTTTTTTTTTTTAGTTAGGTCATGTTTGGCTTATTTAAGGACAGTTTTATTTTTCATTTCTTTTTGAATTTATCTTTTAATTAAGAAAATACGTCCATGGTAACAGTACCATATTAATGAAGAATGTCCAGCAACACCCTGCTGGGCTGGAAATCTTACTACCTGAGTTTTTCAGTCATGGAGTATATTTCAGGATGTCAAATTGAGGGGAAAGTGTTACATATATGAAAATATTTTTAAACTAACTAAATAGCATTAGACAAAGAGGAAATTACAAAATATTGCTCTGACTGTCCTGGGGAGATAAAGACTATGAGAGGTAGTAAATTTGGTTTAGGAAAATAAGAAAGACTTTGTAATATATTCAAGCAGAGAAACTAAAAAAGAAGAGCAGGTGGCAATATTCAGAGAGTGCAAGTAGTCCCAAATATCCATCCTTCTTTTTCCAGAGTAACCTAATTTATAGCTGTGGACATGGCCACTTAGAATAAACACTACATTTCTGAGAAGCTAGATATGGCTATGTCACCTTTAAGCTCTACCTAATGCAATTTTAGTAGAAGTTACTGTGACAGCTTTTGGGACTCTTCCTTAAGAAACAATTGGCACTAGCCTTACCCTGCTGTTGGAATGCAAATGTGATGGTTTGTTCTCCATGTCCAACTATGAGGACAAGGAACACACCCTCAGGAGGACAGAACAAAAGGCTTGAGGGCTCAGTCTTGAGGACTTTGTGGAGCAGAGCTGCCATACTAGTCCTGGATTGCTATATTCCTTCCCCAGGGCTGCCATAACAAAGTACTACAAACTGGGTGGCTCTAAACAACAAATTTATTCTTTTACAGCTCTAGAGGCTAAAAGTTTGAAACCAGCGTGTTGGCAGAGCCATGCCCGCTCCAGAACCTCTAAGGGAGGATCCTTTCTTGCCTCTTCCTTGCTTCTAGTGGTTGTTGGTATTGGGGAAATATAATTAAAAATAAAATCTTCTCCCAACCCAGGAAACCTCTCCATAAAGGTAGAAGAGAAAGAAACAATTATTATTGAATAAGGATTAATCCAGAATGTGATACACATCACAAGCAATCTGCTAAGATATTGCAAGGGCAGAAAGAAACTCACCCTTAACCAAACAACACAACTCATAACATACATGTTCATGAGGCAAACAATGACTAGTCCTCAAATAAAAGGACTTGACAACTCCATTTGTCACATACAGTTCATCTGAGATTCACCTGGTAACTGGAGTGGTCATCTGTGTTTGCTAATTGGCTTTATCCAAAGGAAAAATAAACTTCTTATATCTTTATGATAAGAGGTAGTTTTGGAGCGAGGTGCCTGCCAAAGTAAGGCTCCTACCCTCCCAAAGAAACTGGAAAAAAGGGATGCTGTCTTCCTCAATGATTGCATTTCAAAGAGATGGCTCCGGTGTCCTTGAGAAAGACATTCCTGGAGAGCTAAAGCTAGCAAGAGGCTTATTTAGCATTTAAAGAGATTTACATACACTTCAAAGAGAGAGAGAAAGAACTTATAATTAAATGTTTTCTAAAGTAAATGCTATAAGGGAAGGGAAGAGGGGAGCATCCTCCTATTTTCAAATGAAGCATCTTATTTTTATGTGCATTTGCCTTTAAGCTTAAAATCATTGGCATTCCTTGGCTTGTAAATACATCACTCCCATCTCTGCCTCCATCCTCAGATGGCATTTTCCCTCTGTGTCTTTGTGTCCAAATTTCCCTCTTCTTACAAGGACTTCAGTCGTTGGATTAGGGCCCACCCTAATCCAGTATGACCTCCTCTTAACTTGATTATGTCTGCAAAGACTCTATTTCCAAGTAAGGTTACATTTACAGGTGTTGAGGGTAGGATTTCAGCATATGTCTTGTGGGGACACAATTCAACCCACAACAATGGTCTACCTACAAAATTGTATGCTGGAGAAAAAATTCTAACTTGGTTAAGGCACCATTATTTGGGGTCTTTGTTTCTCACGGCCAAGTAGTTCTGGTTCTGGAAGAATCTGGTGACAAATTAAAGACTCCTAGTATCCTCCACTAAACCAAGTGAGCTCCTCTCCCTTGGGGCGCAGGGAACACTCTGGAGAACATGCCTTGTGCCATCTCAGCCTTTACCAATTCCACCCCCATCCCCATTACCCTTAGAGCACCAACCTTTAGGTGTTGTCTACATTTTATCTCCTCACTTAACTGATACCTAAAATTGCTTTACAAGGAAAAATAAAACCTTTTAATTTCTTAATTAGAGTGAAAGTAGTAACAGACGTATGCTAATTGTGGTAACACTTTAAAGTGAATGGGTTTCAGTCAAAATGCAATCAAGCTCTCAAACAACAGATATAAGTTACTAAAGTTCAATCCTTGGCTCTTTTTCTAGGGAGAAGCCAGTGTTGAGAACAGGAAAGTTTTGTTTTCACAGGTCTTATCCAGAATAAGATGCTTATAGTAAAAGCAATTTTTGAAAAGATAAAATGGAAAATAGTTTTAAACTCCTAAAATATTTAAATATTTAGAATTTATTACTAGACCAACTAGTGAAATCTTGAACATGCCATCACAACAAAACAATAAGCCCCTTTGTTTTCATGCTGTGGTGATTCCAAACTGCCCAAGGCCAACTTCTCCTTCTCTGCTGCTGTGAGACGCTAGAACAAACACAAGCCAGGACAGAAGCATAAAGGACTCAAACTAAAAGCAGATCTGTGGAGGTAAAACGTGTGTGCAGGTTGTCCGTAAGGAGGTCGTCTACGGCAAGCACTGGGACAGGGAGCATCTGAGCTGAGCTCTCTATTGTTTAAGGAAAGTCTTTTTAAAGGCCCACAATTTTAAAGAAAAAGAATCTCAGAATGCCAGATTTACGCTAAACTGAGCCTCACCTGTGCAAGGTCCAAAGAGGCACAAGTAAGAAAATTTGACTGTTCCTCTAGAAATAATATGTCCCAAATGCACAGGGATGTTAGAGAGCAGGTCAACAGCCAATGAGCAATGACACACCACACATGGTTGTGGCAGAGATGGTGAAACTAGGTGCACCCCGTAATTTTAAGCTGTCTATACATTTTCCCACCAAAGCCTCCCAACTTTTCCAGGTTCCTCAAAACACAAAGCCATTTTCTAACCAACTACATTAAAAGGTTTTACATAGCATTTACATAACAGATGTGGTACTGAAAAAAATGGCTTCCAAATTCTATATTTTACCAAGCTGAATTCCATTTTAAATGTATTAAATTTGCTTGCTATTAAAAGAATAATATTCTAAATCATTTTGGAATGCAAACAACACTGTTTTAAAATATATAATTACCTCCTACTTTCTGTTCTGTGTGAACCTGGACTGTCACGTCTGCATTTTGCACAGCAGACAGAGGAACATGGGAGCTTCTCCGAAGGAGGTATTCCACATGAGAGATCACGTTGCTTTGTGGCAAAAACAATGAGCTTGTTCCCAAACAGGAATTTCAGGATTCTGTGACCCTCGCATTTTACTTGGATGAAAATCTCAGGGTGGTTGTTCTGTGGTGAGTCAGTGGGCTGCACTCTGAAGTGCTGAGCGGAACTCTCTGACTACCCAAGCACAGCAGGTGGTGTTGTAGTGGTTGGAGTAAGAGAAAGCAGAAAAGGTCTAATTTCCCATTATTGCAGTTGTTCGCAACCCATCAGATTAATTCAGGGAGCCTGTTGGACATGAGCGTTGGAAATCCTGACCCCCTCGGTTTCTGATTCAGTGGTATGGAGTAAAGTCTGAGAATCTGCATTTTAATGAGCACCCCAAGGAATCTGCTGCAGGTGGTACATAGACCATATGTTGAGAAACAGTGCTTTAAACTTTAAAACATACCAGTTGCGGTTTATTTATAACGTGCAGTCCTCACAGAACATCCTACCATCACTCAGGAGCCAGACTCCCTTTCCCACCACCCCCGCCACCACCACACACATGAGACTCCTTCTGCCACACACATGAGCAGTCTGCCACCATAGGATAGAGATAACATGGGGATTTTACTTCTCTAATAGACTCTCTATTTAATAAATGTCCTTGAAATCTATTCCACTTATTGGAGAGATCTTGCTTCAAGAATTTAACCAAGGAATTTGATCAATAACTTAGCCAATCAAAGAGCTGCTTGTGTATATAGCAGCTTAAGTAGTCTAACCCACAGAGACTCTTTGGAGACGAAGTATGGTAGCACCTGAGCTCTATGAGCTTTGAGGCCCACGCACTCTCTTTGAAACCTTGAGCCCTGGCCTTCAACTTTTGTTGGAAATTAACAGTGAAATTATTGTAGGGTTTTGGTCAAAAGAGCACCTCAGGAACCTACAGGAGATGGATTTGTATTCCCAAACTGTCTTTGTGGTACCAAAATGTAAAGTAGAGATGCTGGAGAAAGTAGGTGGGAAAGTACGCTGTCGACTTGTTTTAAGCGAAACTTCACTGGCCTGGTCAGGTAACTGAAGGAGGCAGACAGCAAAATCAAAATGAAAAATACTACCAACCAGACTAACTTTTGGCATCAGAACATGAATGTGCATCAAAGTGCGCTGGAATTCCACAAAGGAATGAGGTATATTCAGAAGTTTCAATTCAGGAATAACCTTCGGTATCCAAAAAAACTACCCTAACTGAGATTTCAGGCTCTTAATTCATTTTATAGGATGAACAAAATTGGGTCCCTACACATTTCTGTTGAGCAGAGTACATAAAACCATTTTAACCTCTAATATGGGAGTAGTAAAGGAATAAAATATCAAGAAATCTAATATTTGAATCTGTATATTTAGATTTCATTGATCATTATCAAATACATTATTAGCAAAATATAGACAAAACTTCTGCTCATAGAATGGCTGTGGTTTGATGGCTATCTTTAGTAATATGTTTGATTTCTTTTGTCTTACTTTTTTTCCTGCTTGTTATAGGTTTCTGGTTTGTGGTTACCATGAGGATCCTATTTAATATGCTATGCATATAACAGTCTATTGACCTCTTTCTAAAAGCTCTACTTTTTCACTCCCCTCCTCCCATGTTATATGTTTTTCACATCATATATAGTCTTTTGTTTAGTGTGTGTATATCCATTACCCTCTTATCATTGAAATAGGTAATTTTAGTACATTTGCCTTTTAACCTTCATATTACCTTCACAGGTAGTTGATCTGCTGCCTTTACTGTACTTTTACCTTACAAGTGATTTTATTGCCTGTTTTTTCTTGTTTTTTGGGGGGTTTTTTTGATAATTTTTTTCTTTTATCTCTATTTGTGGTCATTGCTTTCCCACTTAAGTCCCTTCAGCATTTCTTGTAGAACTGGTTTCTTGGTGATAAACTCCTTTAATTTTTGCTTGTCTGAGAAGCTCTTTATCTCTCCTTCCATTCTGAATGACAGCCTTGATGGATAGAGTATTCTTGGTTGTAGGTTTTTTCCTTTTAGCACTTCAAATATGTCGTGCCATTCTCTTCTCACCTGTAGGGTCTCAGCTGAGAAGTCCGCTGATAGCCTGATGGGCTTCCCTTTATATGTCACTTGTGGCCTTTCTCTTGCTGCTTTTAGGATTCTCTCTTTGTCTTTAATTTTAGACATTTTGATTATAATACGTCTTGGTGTGGGCCTCTTTGGGCTTCTCTTGTTTGGAGCTCTCTGTGCTTCCTGAACTTGGATGTCTGTTTCCTTCCTCAGGTGAGGAAAATTTTCCTCTATTATTTCAACAAATAAATTTTCTGCCCCTTTGTCTCTCTCTTCTCCTTCTGGGACCCCTATAATCCAAATGTTAGCACGCTTGATATTGTCCCAGAGTTCCCTAACACTGTTCTCATTCTGTCTAATTCTTTTTTCTCTTTTCTGTTCTGCTTGGATGATTTCCTCTAATCTTTTGTCTAGCTCGCTGATCCGTTCTTCTGCTTCCTCTACTCTGCTATTGAGTCCCTCTAGTGAATTTCTCATTTCAAGTATTATATTCTTCATTTCTGATTGGTTCTTTTTTATATCTTCCAATTCTTTGCTGATGTGCTCACTGTGTTCATCCATTCTTCTCTGCATATCTGTGAGCATCCTCATTATATTTTGTTTGAATTCTTTGTCGAGGAGGTCGGCATGGTACTGGCACAAAAACAGACACACAGATCAATGGAACAAAATTGAGAGCCCAGAAGTAAACCCACATGTTTATGGACAGCTAATATTCGACAAGGGAGCCAAGAGGATACAGTGGAGAAAGGAGAGACTCTTCAATAAATGGTGTTGGGAAAACTGGACAACCACATGCAAAAGAATGAAAGTAGACCATTCCCTTACACCATGCACAAAAATCAACTCAAAATGGATTAAAGACTTGAATGTAAGACCCAAAACCATGAGACTTCTAGAAGAAAACATAGGCAGTACGCTCTATGACATTGGTCTGAGCAGCATATTTTCAAGTCCCATGTCTGACCGGGCAAGGGAAACAAAAGAAAAAATGAACAAATGGGACTACATCAAACTAAAAAGCTTTTGCACAGCAAAGGAAACCATCAACAAAACGAAAAGACAACCTAACAATTGGGAGAAGATATTTGCAAACCACATATCAGATAAGGGGTTAATATCCAAAATATACAAAGAACTCATACAGCTTAACAAAAAAAAAAAACAACAATCCAATTAGAAAATGGGCAAAAGATCTGAACAGAGATTTCTCCAAAGAAGATATACGGATGGCCAACAGGCATATGAAGAGATGCTCAACATCATTAACTATCAGGGAAATGCAAATCAAAACTACAATGAGGTATCACCTCACTCCGGTCAGAATGGCTATAATTAACAAGACAGGAAACAACAAATGTTGGAGAGGGTGTGGAGCGAAGGGAACCCTTGTTCACTGCTGGTGGCAGTGCAAACTGGTGCAGCCACCATGGGAAGCAGTTTGGAGTATCCTCAGAAAATTAAGGATAGATCTACCATATGATCCAGCTATTCCACTGCTGGGTATTTATCCAAAGAACTTGAAAACACAAAGGCATAAAGATACTTGCACCCCTATGTTCATCACGGCATTATACACAATAGCCAAGACTTGGAAGCAACCTAGGTGCCCATCAAGGGACGAATGGATAAAGAAGATGTGGTATTTATACACGATGGACTACTACTCAGTCATAAGAAATGTTGAAATCCGGCCATTTGTGACAACATGGATGGACCTTGAGGGTATTATGCTGAGTGAAATAAGTCAGAGAGAGAAAGTCAAATACCATATGATCTCACTCATAAGTAGAAGATAAAAACGACAAAAAAAATCACATAGCATTGGAGAGTGGACTGGTGGTTACCATTGGGGAAGGGGGGAGGGGGGAGGGCAAAAGGGGTCATTAGGGTCACATGTGAGGGGATGCACTATAATTAGTGTTCGGGTGGTGAACATGATGTAATGTGTACAGAATTTGAAATATGATGTACATCCAAAAAAAATAAAAATTAAAAAAAAGAAAATATTAAAAAACAAATAAATAAAAAATTTAAAAAAAGAATGGCTGTGAAAGATAAAAATGATACACAATAAATCTAAAGCTTCTAGCATGATTTCAAACATCTTAATAATCTTGGGTAAGGTCTTAAGGACACAAAGACAATCCTGAAATATAAAATAAGAATAAGGAATATTCATGAATATGAAATAAATGACTTTTACATTTCTGTAACTTGCAGAAAACATGTATGAAAGCACAAAACCAAAATGCTATCATCTAGAAAAGAAAGTATATTTTAAAAGTCAGGACAGACTGAATGACCTTTATTCATGCTATTAAATGTCTTCTGGCCTTTAGTTTATGGAATATCATTATGGGAAATCATGTTTATTTAAAGCATCTCTAAAATATGGAAAACTATCTTAACAGAAAAAGCTACTAACATTCTATTTGAATGCTTCATGCTGTTTCTATTTCTACAAATATTTAAATAAGGAAAAAGAAAAATTCTTATGAGAGACTCCTGTGAAAACAGTGAAAGCACTGTAGAATACATTTCCTTTACAAAAAAAGCAGGTACCACTCCGCACATGGCACAGCCACCAGCCAAGACTTTGTCAGGCACCTCTCCGTTGGATGCTCCTTTTTGGACCACAGTCTTTGAAAATAAACTAAGATCTACCCAGCGTGAGGACCTCTCCTTGAATAGCTAAAGGTGTGCTTGTAGTTCAAAGCCTTAGAAAGAAAACAGAAAGATTGCCTGAGAATCACAGAAGCCACACCGCTGAATGCATTGTGAATGCTTTCCAAATACAGATTTCCCCCAATATCCGAAAGTTTGCTTTACACCACTTTGCTTTTACAAAAGACCTACATTAGTACCTGATTTTGCTAACAGAAAGAAATCTGAAGAGGATTTTCGCTTTGATGAAAAGAAGTTAAAATAGTGTTCAGCGTTTGTTCTGCATCAAGTCATCATGGAGGCTAAGCAGTCGAGCATACTGTCGTATTTCAAGCCTTCCACAGCAGCCGCAGCAGGCGACAAACCTTGACCTTCCATATCAAGGTAGACAGACATAGAAAACTGTGCAGACATCAGTAATCCGCCTGCCCTGATGGATTCAGATGATGATGAGATGTTAAGAGATGACCCTGCTCCTCTCTCTCCTACACCTCAGTGTCCTGTACCTCCCACCACCCAACCTCCGAGGACACACCGCCATCTCCACCACCAGCACCTCTCAGCCTTCCAGTGTGCCCACTGACTTCCTGATTCTGATAAGTGAAACTACATGCTACAGACATTATCTCTACTTTACATACACTGTGTATTTATCACATCATTCCCATTTTGACTATTTGTTAGTGTTATTTTAAGTTTTATGTGTTATTTGGTATTGATTTGGTAGATTTTTGGGGAGTCTGGGAGCACTCAAAAAATTTTTTCATATAAATTACTGGTAATTGCTTCTTCACTTTCAGTCATTTCAGCTTAATGAAGGATTTCACTCTAGTTTTGGATAGTGGGGGAAACCTGCATTTGATATTTAAGCAAATACTACAAAAGACAATGAAAGCAATAATATTTATATACAGCTATTAAAGTCTGGTGTTACTACAACTTCTTTATAACTGGAATATCAATGACATCCTCATAATAAAGTAAGTAAAATATCTCCTGGACCTGTTCAGATCCTCTTCTCACATCATCCATGCCATTACTGTCCCCAAAGGATAGGTCATTGCAAACACATTTGCCAAAAGAATGAGCCAAATATCAAAAACTGAAAAAGGAGCCAAAGAAATTGCAAGCTAGATGAACTAAGCCAAAACAAGACAAAAACAATAACAGGACAACAAGTGTAGCGGAAGCCAACAGCAGAGAAAGTGAGGTTGAGATTGAACATGAAGACTAGTTGGTAGAAACTCTGGGAACATCAACTGTGCAGTTGGTATGTGTGGGACAGCATGCTGCACTGGAATAAACCCTGACTTGTTAAGGAGCTAAATGTGCCACTATCTTTGCCCTTGAGCTTCCTGCCACCACCCAAACTGCCATACAAACAGGGAGAGGCTGATGTTTTCCCAGCTTCATCTTTTGAAAAGCTGTCTTATAGTCCAGGGCTTATTTAAGTTTAACCACAGGCTCCCAGTCATACTTCTTCAGTCTGTGTCTCTAAAGGCCCACAGTCCAGTTCTCCTTAAACCACTGCACCAAACCAGCTCATCTCTAGCCCTGTGGAATCTCCTGCGAAGAGGCCATTGCTAGCAGTTCCTATTCTGGTTCTCCACCCTAAGGGCTGGGAGTAGAGGGGATATTGGGGAAGAACCACTCATTGACACTGGCTGAAAGCAGTGGACACATGGATAGGGAAGCTGAAGATCAGAATCTGAAAGACCAACTTCTTGTTCCATGGAACCAAGTACAGGAATTGTCCTCGCAAGCACAAAGGACTGGGGGATGCAGGTGTGACATAGAAAAGACCCTCACCTGGCTCTACTCCCAATTACTACCCTATGTTTCCAGATCTTGATGGGAAAGGCCTTATGCGAAAAACGTTTCTTGGAAAATATGAATTTTGCATTGGTTTGCCTAGTTTACAATCTTTTTTTTACCATAAGTTTAGGTACAGCAATCAATAATGGTGACAATCACAAATACTTGAGCCAGGATCACAAGATTCTTCTGTAAGGAACCCTCATTAACTTCTGCATATTCTAAGCTTCATTTACTTTTTTACTCCTTTCTTGGATGGACAAAAATGAATACCATTTGCTTTGTCTCATATGAGAAATAAACGGATTAGAATAACATAAACTTTTCTATCGCCTCTAGGTCATTTATTCATTCAACAAAGATTTACTGAGCACTAATATTGCCCTAGGCAATGTCCTGTGCACTGGAGATTCCAGACATGAATAAGTCACAAACCTATGGTTTGCTTGGGCAACATTTGGGGAATAGCTATTTTTATTTTCTGGGCAATAAGCAGGGCTATATGGCTTCCTGGTGGTCATGATCCTGAAGGAATTCAGTACCTGGTGGGCCCTCCAACGTCTCTTTTCTCTAACCTCTTCTTTCATAACTTTCACTTCCACCCTCCTTTCCCCATTTCCTCCCTTGGCCACTGCCTGGCATCCTGTCCTCACCTACATTCCCCAGCCTTGAGATGTTCATTTAAGTGCTCTGCTGTCTTGTCAATCTTGCCCTCTCCTTGCCTTTTTCCTGCTTAGCTTATTCTTCAGACTCACTGAGTCCTCCAATATGGTTTATTCCTCCACTTTCTATTTTTCTTCCCTATTTGCTATATCAATCACTTAAAACATACTTTTACTAAAACCCAAACTCTTTAGCCATTTGCCATTCCGTTTTGCCTTCCTAGAAATACTCTAACTCTAGACCAAACTAGCTGTTCATCTTCTTTCCTCCATATACAACTTGCTAAGTGCCATTGGATAAAAAGATTTCACAAATGAGCTATGAAAGAATTTGAACACCTATATCTTTATGATCTAGAACCTTAGTTGGATTTTCAGTGCTTCGAGACAATTCTGTGTCCTTGAGAGGCTTCTTCTGATATTCCCTCTTGCGGTTGTTCCATGTCTTTGTCAGTTTGATCAAGTATTCAGTCCTGCCACTTCTCCCTTCCTTGCCTAGTTGATGGTCTTACCTACTTCACAAAGAAAATAAAAGTCACTAACACAAGCTGATGTCAGTGGGTTTTCTGACTCTGTCCGAATTAATGCCTATGCACAGTCAAGAGCAGCTTGGAGGAACATCCTCGTCTCTGACCTTGCTCTGCCTGGTCAGTGTTTGGGGTGAGAAAGTACAACTCTTCTCTCTACATCTATCCTCCCATTTTTCCCTCTCATCTCCATACAACAATTGTCTTTCCTTCTGTTTTCAGTGAATACCTCTTCTCTATTCTGTGACCCAACCCCTTCCTCTTCTTCAGGAACCCTATCACATTTGGACAATCTTAGACCTCTTCCTCACCACTGCCTTCTTTTTCTCAGCCTACACCCTTGAGCAAACCTATTCCAAGGTTAAGTCCCTCCCCTTGACTCTCAATCTCCCTCTAACTACTATCCATCTATTCTTTCCACTTCTTAGACAAGTTTATTAAAAGAGGAAACAAGAAAAAATCTTTATCGCATTTTTGTCCTAACAGTAAAACTAATGATTTCATTTTAGAAAATCTGAAAAAGAGAGGAAAACAAAAATCACTCATAACCAATCACACAGGGTAAACCACTTTTAACGTTTTCGTAGAGTCCTCAATCTTCCTTACCTCTACGTCCCCAGAATCCAGTCCTATGCCAGGTGCTCAATACATATTTAATGGTCAAATTAATAAGTAAATGAATAAACTAATAGATGAATAAATAAACTCATTATCGAAAGCAAGTAGAGTAAAACTTTATTGTTCAAAATTGCCAGCACCTTCTCACCACTAGTTGTTTTTCATTCTCCCCAGCGTGGAATGAATTTCTTCAACAGCCACAGCCAAGACCACCCATGGGCTTGTTGCTTCCAGGGTAAATCCTTGTACCTCCCCTTTCCCTCAGACTCCAAAGATGGTGGAAGAGAAAGCAATCTAGAGTTTGAGAGCAGTTGGGACCTCTTTAGGGTGATAGAAATAGGGCTATTTGGGGATAGTACAACACTCATTTCCACAAAAACTTTTAGAAAACCCCCTTTAGGCTGACTTGGTAGTTGTTCTTGTCCATGATGGCCCTCAAGAAGTAGAGAATGGGAGTCAGGGAATGAAGAGGGAGAATTCCATGAAACAGGATATCATCAGGAAACTTGATTGTTAGAGAATAGTGTTCACTCCACTGAGGAGAGTCACCCGTCTGGAATCTCATGCCCTGACCTGCTCAGAGTGGTTGAGCAGCCACTTGTTAAAGACTAACCGCTACAAAATTCAAATGGAATAGGGTATGTGAAGGACATTTTTAGCACACTAAATTTGATACCTGAAATGACGTCTTCTATTTTCCTTCCCAGCAAACACCCTGCATAAGCCGTTGAAGGTAAAGTTAGTAGATTCTAAAATACTGGATTCATAGGACACAATAACAGGTGTGAGACAAGAAAAGCAGCTAGATAGTTAGGCAAACCCATCAAATGGGGCTTTTTCTCCCCTGCTCTTAGAAAGGGAGATAGAAAACAGATAGGAGCTGAGGTAGGGAAACTTTAGAAGAGTCAGAAGAAATGTGAAGGGTTTGTCCCTGTCGCCACTAATCATCTCTCTCCCCACTTCTAAAGCTGTGTGGGAGGTGGGGGGATTCAGAGAAAAGAAGTAGGTACAAGTGTCTCTCCTGTGGAGTTTGGGGCTCCAAGAAATGGGAGGTTTACTCTAAAATACACCCCCTACATTTTCCCCCACAGTTAAGTTTCGTGTAGGGGAATCTGTACACTTCTTGTGGGTCCAGAATTAACCGAGAGAATGAGGCAAAACACCCGCGATCCCCTCAGCAGAGTGAGGGATTGTCTACCTTTGAAGGTGGGGGGGATCAGGAATGCTGCATCTGTGGGTGTTAACACACATCAGGAAACCATGCAGGGGTCCCAGAGGAAACCCACAGACCACCGACTGACCACTTAATGGAGCCTGCATTGAACACCACCACCCACACAAGGGATCCTAGCAGATGGTGACACAAGCAGTGGACAACAGCAGAAAAGCAAACACAGACACCACACGGAAGAGACAAGCCTGTGAGACTAGACAAAACAAGCCCTCTGCACCACCAGTGTGTGGCCAGTCATGGAAGTACGTTCTTCCACCAACACACTCTCACACATGGACCCCCACAAACACACAGCTACACCTGAAATACACACACACACACACATCTCCATCAGACAGCAGGCAGGACTAGGAAGAGAGAGAACAGCCTAATAAATTGGATGAAATTGAAATGTAACATAAGAAAATAATCCTGAATTTCTATCAAAAAATCACTGAATTGGGGCTGGCCCAGTGGCGCAGCGGTTAAGTGTGCACGATCCGCTTTTCGGCGGCCCAGGGTTCACCAGTTGGGATCCCGGGTGCAGACATGGCACTGTGTGGCAAGCCATGCTGTGGCAGGCGTCCCACATATAAAGTAAAGGAAGATGGGCACAGATGTTAGCTCGGGGCCAGTCTTCCTCAGCAACAAGAGGAGAATTGGCAGAAGTTATCTCAGGGCTAATCTTCCTCAAAAAAAATAATAAATCACTGAATTGGACTGGATTTTCTTGGAAAAGTCTGAATAAGTTTTCCACAGTTAGTGGAAATATAGTTCAGCATGTAGATAATTACATTCTACAACTTTTGTGCTCAAGTTTAACCTAGCACACAACTAAATTTGTATCCATTAAATAAGAAAATCGTATGTCAAATTAAAAACTCTTACTGAGGAAAATGAGATAAATCAAAACCTGTGGCTCTCCTTTAATGGGATTTCAAATGATGAAGTCCAAACTCCTCAAGTATTTTACTATAAATCTAAATGTGTTAAATTAGATTAAAAATTAGATCACTAAGATTATTTTTAAGCCAGAGTCATGAAAAAGTGATCAAATTGTAAGAAGAAAGGAAAATAAGACGTTAATCTGCCTAGCCATCCAGCACATTTATTGTGTTGGTTTATTGTATTGCCTATTGACAGGGGTGGACAAGACAAAGTCCCTAAGTTCCATAGGTTACATTCCACTTTAAAACACAGGAATGCGTGGAAATTGCAAATACCGATACATTTGGCCAAAGTAAGAATGATGTAAGAGATGCAGATAAGAGAGAGATTAATAAGGTCTAATTAGCAAGGTAAACTTCATAAAGGATACAGAGAGCAAGCTGAATCTTGCAGGAGAAGCTTAGGACAGTTCTGGAACAGCCAACACGCTACAGAGAAAGCTAAAATCATGAATGTCATCGCACTGTTTCTAACTTTATCATGTGGGGCAATTTTCATTTAAATAAATGAAAACTAATAAATGCTACTGGGCATATTTGACATTTTAGCACCTACCATGGTTCTACAGATGGTAAATAAAAAAATAAAAGAAAAAAGGAAAGAAAGAGAGTAAAACGGGCTAGCTGCATGTAAGGAAGAAAAGCTCTAACTTCAAGAGAATTTATAGAAGGGAGTTTATTTAATTTAAAGTCCTAGAAGATGAAAATTCTTAAAATAGGAACCAAGTCAAATATTACTCATGTGCATCTATTCTTAAATTTTCTGTGAGGGTTTAGTATATCCCTAATGGGAAAAGAAGAAAATTTTCCTAAATGAGGCCTCTTACTCTGTGTATCATACCCCAAGGGAATATTGTAAATGCTAGTGCTTGAAACTTTTTAAGTGAAGCAAGATTATCACTGGCAAATGCATTATGGGAACTCCTCCAGCACTAGGTGGGAGGATGAAGCCACATAATCTAGGCGGGTCTTTTCCTTGTCCAAAAATGATGAATCTGTAAAGTGGGTGAATCATTTTTAAAGGAACTTTTAAAAAGAAAAAGTGGAGGCAAGAAGAATGAAAGTAACTGCTATGCTATTAGAATGCAGCTGAATTTGAAATGTACACAGGGAGAATTATACTCCAATAAAAAGGCAAGAGGTGATAACTATTTTCATTTCTTTTTGCTTGAGAAAGAAAAAATGAAAATATCCAAAAGCATTTCTGGTTGACATGCTGTCTGCTAACATTTCAGCCAGGATGGAGACAGGAGGGATGCAAGTTTTGGGGAGGATTAAACCATGAAGAACGTAGGAAACAAAAGGATTATCAAGGGATGTTTCTATTATCAATAACTGCTTAGATAAGTGGATTTAACAGAAAGTGAATGTTCTGTTGTGCAAATGAATACAGTAAAATAAACGTAAGTTATCCTTTTTGTATTTGAACCTGGTCCCTATGAGTATTCAGGTTGAACTATTCCAAAGATGGCATTCTAGCAAGAGAAGCAGTCCTAAGGCTGAATGGACCAAGGCTGAGTGGATAGTGCAGCGCTTGTCATCTTGAAAGTGACCCTAAGCTCAGGATTTTTCTATTTGTTTTGGTTTGGTTTTCCACTATCTTTCCAATCATCTTTCTTAGAAAGATGGCATGAAGTATGTTCAACAACGTGACTTTTGAAGTATAATTCACCCAGAAACTGTCCTCTATCACATATGATAGTCAATATTTTGTTACATGACCCTGTGTCAGCTTCAGTCTCACCACACCCCTACTTGAGTAGTTAACATCCAGGCAGGGCTACCTGTCCTTGCCAGTGGAAGCAGCTTGCCCTCCCAGGCCCAAGGACACTGCACTAGCCACTCCTTGCTTGAAGCTCATGTAATGCCTCATCTAGGGCAGATGTCTTGCAAGGGGTGTCCATTCTTACCAAGACCCACCCCAACTATGTCTTGTTGACCTAGGAGGAAATAGCTTATATACTCAAAGATTGAAAAATTTTGCTAATATACATAGATATAAACCTGAGACCAAAGAGAAAAGACTATAACCTTGGATCAAGCTAAATTTATTGAGTACACCTACATGAGATTTTGGGTTTAGTGCTGTAGCTCATTTGCTGAAAGTGGCTCCAACAGTTTACTTGGTTGTTGACTAAAACTCTGTTCTCCAGAAATCATAATCACAAGGTCAATCAAGTCACAACTAAGGTATTAGTTCAAGGATTCTTCATAGATAAAGTCTAAAGATTCTTCTGAATTGCTTCTGACCATCACAGTTGTGCATAGCACCATGGGTGACTTCTGCTCTTTATTACCCAAGATGACAATTTTGACTTTTTAGAATCTTTAGGACTGACAATAGAATCTCAAAGTACATTGAAGCACATCTCTATTTCTATTTATTTTTCCCTTAATGACTTTCACATCAAGTAATGCTAAATGATCTTTCCTGAAAGCCAAACTTTTGACAGAGAAGTGTTACCTATCTGTGCAATAATCCCTCATAACACATAAAAAGAGCATAGCAACCTCTTCTAGCTTTGAAAATTCTATGATATATTCTGAGATACTTGCCAATGTCTACTATTTCTCATTGCATTGCCCATAGAATGACATACATTCTTTGGCAGAAACAACTTTTTGTTTTACTGCTACACTATAATATGATTTTCTTTTGGAGATGTTTTACATAACAATTAAGGATCCAAATTTAAAACTCAACCATGTGTGGAGGTAACAATGGTATAATTACACCGAGGTAATAATCAGAACGGATGGCATCTGTGCATAGTACAGTGCTTGCACATACAATGACAACTAGGCCATAGGTTTTCCCATACATGCAGACGACTTTTTCCACATTGCACCCCAATTGCAGATATATTAAGAAGAGTGAAATGCACATCTTAGAACTGTGGGAATTTGATATCTATACATATTTGTTAACCTAGATAAAATCATATTACAGCATCATTTGCCACTTCCTTTATCTCTCAAAAGTAGAAGACGGTCATCTTTATTTCAGTGTACATAGATCTACACATTCTTTCTAACAAGGCATTTTATAAAATAGATATATCATATTTACTTAATAACTTCTAAATTTATGTTCATAAGAGGGATTTCTTAGATTTTCTTTTCAATTACAAATAATGCTAAAATGAACAGGCTTGTACAAATATAGTAGGATAAATTTTTAAAATTGAAATTATTGGTTTCAAGGGCATTCATATTTGTAATAAATAATGGTACTGCCAATTTGCCCACCAAAAATGCTGCATTAATTTATTCACCATCCAACAGTCTATAAGAGTGTATATTTCTCCATATGCTCACTCCATATCACTATTGTCAATCTTTAAAATGTTTGCCAATTTTACAGGCAAAAAATATTACCCCATTTTCTTTTAATTTACATATTTTCCAAGTTTTGTTGGTCATTCATATTTCATCTGACCTGCCTGTTCATATCTTTCACCCATATTTAATTACATTGACAACCTCTTTCTTGATTATGACATCTTTATATTTTTTTCATATTAAGCCTTTGATTTACATGTTGCAAATATGCAAACTTGAATCTCTGCCAATTATTTCTTAACATTGGTTATGATGCCATTTGCCATATTAAAATTTTTAATTTTTATGCAATTAAATCTGTCAATATTTTTCTCTGTGGCTTCCAGGTATCTAGCTTTCATAATCTGTCCTTATCCCAAAATTATAAAAATACTCATTTCCTAACAAATTCCTTTAAGAATAAAATATTTAGTGCTATTTAGGCAGCATCTTATAGGCCTTTTGTGGTATTAAATGGTTTAATTTTCATTTATTTCTAACAGATAATTATTTTAATTTTTATTTAACTCCATAGTACAAAGGCTTTAAGAGACATATTTTTAAATTTTCAGATTGCTGGGAAGATGGTGGCATAGGAGGACTCTGAACTCACCTCCTCCAACAGACACAACAAATTTACAACTACTCTTGGAAAAATGACCCCTGAGAGAGGACTGGAAACTGGATAAAAACAACCCCCACAACAAGGGACACAGCTGACTGAAGGGGAAGAGGCAGAAATTCCTTCCTGGAGAGAACAAAGCCACATTCTAGCTGCAGCGCTTCATGGCCAGGAGCAATCCTAAGGTACAAAGCCTTCCCTGGAAGAGTGGGGGATCTGAGCGGGATAGCTTAGCCCCAATAAGCAGCTTTTAAACTCAGCACAACTGAGATGAGTGTCATAACATCTAGTTTTGCTGACTATTAAAAGCAATGGGGAATAACCCCAGAAAAGCTATTTAACATAAGAGAAGGAAAAGCCTGCTCTTAAGGAGCCCATGCACAAACTCACCTGTTTTGGAAAGCAACACAAAATCACCAGAAAGAAAGGTGAATAGTCCTTTGGTGAAAAGAGACTCACTTTATAAGCTCTAGGCACATCTCAGGGAGGCAGGAGGTGGCTAGCACCAGCTCCACAGGGACTGAGACATTGGCAGCAGCCATTATTGTGACTTAGTACAGGCGTGCTCACATGGACACTGGCAGACGTCATTGGAATACTTCCCCTGGCCTGTTAGCCTAGGGTCTGCCCCACCCATGAGAGCATCAATTTAATCCAGCTCAGCCAGGGCAGGCAGCCTCTCCTAGGGACTGGTCCCAACCAGCAGCAAGTCTGCAGGCAACTTGTGGGCCCAAATAGGCAGGGTGTGTGGGACCTCTGCAGTGGGGTGAGTGGGTCCACTTGAGTGGGGTAGGGCAGGTGCATGGTGCAGGACAGCATGAACAGGGTGTGTGGGCCTCAGGGCATTGGGCTTGTCTGTTGCAGCAGACTTGTGCTTCTCAAACAGCCATGTAAAGGATCTTACCCCCCCCTTCTAATGTTGAAACTAGTGGGTGCTCCTATGCCTGGGGCCAGTTGCACTACTGAGAGAGCTGACAACAGCCTTGCATGCTGGAGGCCTACAACAATTGTAAGCCCCTGAGCCTAGCAAGCAGCCATGCTGGGGGCCTACTAACTTAACAGAAAAATTGCAGTAGAAATGTGATACTAGACCTTGCAGCCAACTGTTGTGGGGCTCCCTATGCTTGATAAAGTGACTCAGGGGATGACAGCAGCCACACACAGCTGAGCATTACAACCAGCTGGCCATGGCGACAGCCTAGCCTCCCTGGGAACCTGCAGTAAGAGTAACCCCACCACAACAGATGGACACACATAGGCCACACAGGGGATACCAGTGGAAGATTTGGAACTAGTGATGAGAAGTAAACACACTGCTGAGCCTCAGAAGGCATCTCTTACATAAGGCCACTTCTCCAAGATCAGGAGGTGTAGCTGACCTACCTAATACATAGATATAAGCACAGAGAAAGAGGCAAAATGAAGACACAAAGGAATATGTTTCAAATAAGGGAACAGGAAAAGTTCTCAGAAGAAGAACTAAACAAAACAGAGATAAACAAGATAAACAATTAACCTGATAAAAAGTTCACACTAACTGTCATAAGGATTCTCATTGATCTTGGGAGAAGAATGGATGAACACAGTGAGAACTTCAATGAAGAACTGGAAAATATAAAAAAGAACCAATCAGAAATGAAGAATACAATAATGGAAATGAAAAATTCAACAGAGGGAATCAACAGCAGTGTAGATGATACAGAAATGGATCAGCAAGCTGGATGAAATCACTCAAACTGGACAGAAAAAAAAGAATTAAAAGAACAAGGACAGTCTAAAGGACTGCTGGTACAACATCAAGTGCACTAACATCTGTAATATAGGTGGCCCAGAAGGAGAAGAGAGAGACATAGGGGCAGAGAATCTATTCAAGGAAATAATAGCTGAAAAATTTCCTAACCTACAGAAGAAAACAGACATCCAGGTATAGGAAGCACAAAGACCACTGAAGAAGATAAAGCCAAAGATGCCCACACCAAGACACATTATAATTAAAATGCCCAGAACCAAAGATAAAGAAAGAATCCTATATGCTTCAAGAGAAAGACAACAAGTTATATACAAAGGAAACCCCATAAGGCTATAAGCTGACTTCTCAGTAGAAACCTTACAGGATAGAAGGGAGTGGTATGATATATTTAAAGTGCTGAGAGGAAAAAACCTACAGCCAAGAATACTCTACCCAGCAAGGTTATCATTCAGAATGGAAGGAAAGATAGCTTCCCAGACAAGCAAAAATTAAATGAGTTTATCACCAAGACAGCAATTCTACAAGAAATGCTGGAAGGACTTATTTAAGTGGGAAAGAGAAAACCACAAATAGTAATAAGAAAATTATGAGAAATAATAATAATAATAAAATCACTGGTAAAAGCAAATATACAGTAAATGTTAGCAGACCAACCACCTATGATGATAATATGAAGGGCAAAAGACACAAGTACTAAAATTATCCATTTCCAAGATAAGACATTAATGGATAAACACACACACACACACACAAAGTGGTTAAATATGATATCAAAAGCAAAATATGGGAGGAGGGGAGTAAATGAGTAGAGCTTTTAGCAAGAGCTCAAATTAAAGAGACCATCAACATAATATAGATTGTTATATACTTAGGTTATTATGTATGAACCTCATTGTAATCACAAATCAGGAACCTATAATAAATAAACAAATAATTAAGAGAAAGGAACCCAAACATAATACTAAAGGAAGCCACTAAACCACAAGGGAACAGAGCAAAAGAAGAAGAAAGAAACAGAGAAGAACTACTTAAACACCCAGAAAAAAAAGGAACAAACTGACAATAAGCACATACTTATCAATAGTTACTTTAAATACCAACAGACTAAATACTCCAATCAAAAGACATAGGGCCACTAACTTGATAAAAAAACAAGACCCATATATATACTGCATGCAAGAGACACGCTGCAGACCTAAAGACACTCACAAAATGAAAGTGAAGAGATGGAAAAAGATACTCCATGCAAATAGCAAAGAAAAGAAAGCTAGGGTAGCAATACTTATATCAGACAAAATAGACTTTAAAACAAAAACTAACAGGAGACAAAGAAGGGCACTACATAATGATAAATGGAACAATCCAACAAGAACATATCACACTTGTAAATATCTATGCATCCAACATAGGAGCACCTAAATATATAAAGCAATTATTAACAGACATAAAAGGAGATATAGACAGTAACACAATTATAATAGGGGACTGTGACACTCCACTTACACCAATGGATAGATCATCCAAACAGGAGAGCAATAAGGAAATATTGGCCTTAAATGACAGATTACACCAGATGGACTTAGTAGATATACATAGAAAGTTCCATGCAAAACCCACAGAATATACATTCTTTTCAAATTCTCATAGAACATTCTCCAAGATTGAGCACATATTAGGCCACAAAACAAGTCTCAATAAACCTAAGAAGATTGAAATAATACTGCATCTTTTCTGACCACAACTTCTGAAACTAGAAATCAACTACAGGAAGAAATTGGAAAAGCCACAAATATGTACAGATTAAACAAAATGCTACTGAACAACTACAGGGTCAATGAAGAAATCAAAGGAGAAATCAAAAAATACCAAGAGACAAATGAAAATGAAAATACAACATGTCAAAATCTATGGGATACAGCAAAAGTGGTTCTAAGAGGGAAGTTTATAGCAATTCAGCCCTACCTCAACAAATAAGAAAAATCCCAAATAAACAAACAGTGCACCTAAAGGAACTAGAAAAAGAAGAACAAATAAGGCTCAAAATCAGCAGAAGGAAGGAAAAAATAAAATCACAGCAGAAATAAATGAAATAGAGACTAAAAAAAAAAGAGTAGAAAAAATTAATGAAACCAAGAGATGGTTCTTTGAAAATACAAAACAAAATTGACAAACCTTTAGCTAGACTCACTAAGAAAAAAAGAGAGAAGGCTCAGATAAATAAAATCAGAAATGAAAAGAGGAGAAATTACAATGGACACCTCAGAAATACAAAAGATTATAAGAGAATATCTTAAAAACTCTATGCCAAAAAATTGGATAACCTAAAAGAAATGGATAAATTCTTAGAATCATACAACTTTTCAAAACTGAATCAAGAAGACATGGAGAATTTGAATAGACCAATCACCAGTAAGGAGATTGAAACAGGTATCAAAAATCACCCAAAAAATAAAAGTCCAGGACTAGATGGCTTCCCCGGTGAATTCTACCAAGCATTTAAAGAAGACATAATACCTCTCATTCTCAAACTCTTCCAAAAAATTAAAGTGGAGGGGAGGCTTCCTAACTCATTCTACAAAGCTGACATTATCTTGATACCACAACCAGACAAGGACAACACCAAAAAAGAGCATTACAGACAAATATCACTGATGAACATTGTTGCAAAAATCCTCAACAAAATACTAGCAAATTGAATACAACAATACATTAAAAAGATCAGACACCATGATCCAGTGGGATTTACTCCAGGGATGCAGGGGTGGTTCAACATCTGCAAACCAATCAATATGATACACCATATTAACAAAATAAAGAATAAAAATCACATGATCATCTCCATAGAGGCAGAGATAGCATTTGATAAGATATAGCATCCATTTATGATAAAAACTCTAAATAAAATGAGTATAGAAGGAAAATACCTGAATTAAATAGAGGCCATAAATGACAAACCCACAGCTAATATCATTCTCAATGGAAAAAAGTCTTAGCCAGAGCAATCAGGCAAGAAAAAGAAATAAAACAGATCCAAATTTGAAAGGAAGAAGTAAAATCATCACTATTTGCAGATGACGTTATTTTACATAGCAAACCCTAAAGAATCCACCAAAAAACTTTTAGAAATAATAAATGAATATAATACAGTTGCAGAATACAAAATCAACATAGAAAAATCAGTTGGGCTTCTATACACTAACAACGAAGTAGCAGAAAGAGAAATTAAGAATATAATCCAATTTACAATTGCAGGAAAAAGAATAAAATACCTAGGTATAAATTTAACCAAAGACTTGTACACTGAAAACTATAAAACATTGTTGAAAGATTGAAGAGAAAGAAAGAAGTGGAAAGATATTCTGTGCTCTTGGATTGGAAGAAGTAACATAGCTACAATGTCCATACTTCCTAAAGCAATCTACAGATTCAATGCAATCCCTATCAAACTTCCAACAACATTTTTCACAGAAATAGAAAAAAGAATCCTAAAATTTATATGGAACATCAATAGACCCCAAATAGCCAAAGCAATCCTGAGGAAAAGAACAAAGCTGGAGGAGTGATACACTTCCTGATTTCAAAATATACTACAAACGTATAGTAATGAAAACAGCATGGTACTGGCACAAAAACAGACACACAGATCAATGGAACAGAATCAAGAGCCCAGAAATAAACCCACACATTTATGGACAGCTAATATTTGACAAGGGAGCCAAGAGCATACGATGGAGAAAGGAGAGTCCCTTCAATGAATGATGTTGGGAAAACTGGACAGCCACATGCAAAAGAATGAAAGCAGACCATTCCCTTACACCACGCAGAAAAATCAACTCAAAACGGATTAAAGACTTGAACGTAAGACCTGAAACCATAAAACTTCTAGAAGAAAACATAGGCAGTATGCTCTCAGCATCAGTCTTAGTAGCATATTTTCAAATACTATGTCTGACTGGGCAAGGGAAATCAGAGAAAAAACAAACAAATGGGACTATATCAGACTAAAACCTGCTGCACAGCAAAGGAAACCATCAACAAAACAAAAAGACAGCCTAACAACTGGGAGAAGATATTTGCAAACCATATATCTGACAAGGGGTTAACATCCAAAACATCTAAAGAACTCACACATTTCAACGACAAAACAACAACCAACCCAATTAAAAAATGGGCAAAAGATCTTAACATTTTTCCAAAGAAAATATACAGATGGCCAACAGGCACATGAAAAGATGTTCATCACTAATTATTAGGGGACTCACACCAAAACTACAATGAGATGGGCCCTGCCCCATGGCTAAGTGGTTAAAGTTCCATGTGCTCCACTTTGGCAGCCCAGGTTTGCAGGTTCAGATCCCAGGTGCAGACCTACTCCACTCATCAGCCATGCTGCGGAGGTATCCCACATACAAAGTAGAGAAACATTGGCTCAGGTATTAGCTCAGGGACAATCTTCCTCAAGCAAAAAAAAAAAAAAAGAGGAGGATTGGCAGCAGCTGTTAGCTCAGGGTAAATCTTCCTCACAAAAAACAAACAAACAAAAAACTAGAATGAGGTATCACCTTACACCCATCAGAATAGCCATAATTAGCAAGACAAAAAATAACAAATGTTGGAGAGGATGTGGAGAAAATGTAACTCTCATACACTACTGATGAGAATGCAAACTAGTGCAGCTACTATGGAAAAGAGTATGGAGATTTCTCAAAAGATTAAGAACAGAACTACCATAGGATTCAGCTCTTCCACTGCTGGGTGTTTACACAAAGAACATGAAAACACAAATGCATAAAGATACATGTATCCCTGTGTTCACTGCAGCATTATACACAATAGCCAAAACTTGGAAACAACCTAGGTGCCCATCAAGGGACAAATAGATAAAGAAGATGTGCTATATATGCACAATGGAATACTACATAGCCATAAAAAAAGATGAAGTCTTGCCATTTGCAACAACATGGATGGGCCTTGAGAGTATTATGCTAAATGCAATAAGTCAGAGGGGGGACGCCAAATACCATACGATCTCACTCATAAGTAGAAGATAAAAACAATGACAACAAACACATAGATACAGGATTAGATTTGTGGTTACCAGAGGGGAAGGGGGGAGAGGGCAAAAGGGATGACTGGGCACATGTGTGTGGTGATGGATGGTAATTAGGTGGCTGGTAAACCTGATGTAATATAATGACATACACCTGAAATTTATATAATGTTATAAACCAATGTTACCTCAATTAAAAAAATAAATAAACACACAAAAGTGAAAAAAAAAAATTTTCAAAGTGGGTCCTAATGTAATAAAGCTTCAGAACTGTTGCTCTAGGTAGAGGAGAAGGATGTCAGATGTAGGAATGAACCCTAAAATGCCAGCGGACCCACTGAATGGCAGACCAGAGGACCACCCTGGAGAGGCGGAGATGCAGTGGGGGATGAAATGGGTATATCAGACGGGAGACCAAGAGCTCGGAAAACCATGACCCAGAAAAAATAAGTTATGTGTGAGTTGACAGAAAAGGCAGCTCTGGTTTAAACCTTGGTCTGAGAAGACAAAACTCAAGAAGAAAGTTAAAGAAATTTTAGTCATAAAGTTCTTGGAATACAGCAACAGGTTCAGGTTTGGGTGACTTTAAAAGACCAGTTTTATCTAAAACTATGTTGACAGACACACGTGATCTATTTTCATACAGACAGGCCTAAGAAGTAGCCAGTCTGGAGAACATGCAGGAGATACCCTGAAATAGAAACTAAGCCGAGTTAAGTCAAAATCAGTGAATAGACTATGTATCTGTAAATTTATCAAACTGCAGATACTTAGCCCTCTGTAGTTTGTCACACTGTCCAAAGTTGATTTGGTTGTGACCAAAACATTACCAAAGTGACATACAGGAATTTATTTAAAGAAATGAGAAGGTTTTAAAATAAAAGGGAATCAGCAGGAAGTAGAAAGAACTGGAACTCAAGACTGCCCTGAATTAGCAACTTGAGGCCGTTCACAGTGAACCAGCGGCTCTCCATTTCTCTCCTCAGCACCCCTCTTCTAAGGGGCTTCCCAATCCTTCCTGCACGCAGCCTTCCTCCCCTCTGGTGTGCTCTGCCCCAGGCGCAGGGCAATCTCCCAATAACTGCCTTGGCTTCTCCACACCCTGATTCCAAACCTCCAGAAGAGAGATTCTGATTCGGCCAGGATTCCAGAGCGACGAGTCTTGCGCGTTTAGTGGGCTCTTGTCAGCAGATCCAGATCAGAGTGGCAGCGGGTCTTAACAGACACCACTGAGAAGGCCATCTCCACAGTGAGCAGTTCCAGAGGGGCTGGCTGTCTGATAGGACGTATTTGTACTAAATGACTATGTGGCACTACAGACAAGGGGGTACCCAGAGAGAGGTAAGAGGTGATTGAGCTCAGATTCCAGAAGAATACCCTTCTCCCAGCCCTGCCTATGACTGACGGAAGGAGCAGGACATCTTCCCAGGAAACAGAAAGAAAACTTTACTCTGCAAGTATGCTAGTCTGATGCAAATGATGACGTTATCACTGTATAGGTGTCAACAGTATACATACTACATTAATATGAACTTTTATCATTTTTAAATCTAAAGTTTTTGCTAAAAGCATGTAGCTTATTCTCAGTACTCTGGCTTACGGTTTAGAATTCCTCACACATTATTTACATAAATGATACTTCATGTTTATATTTTCCCATTTACACTATTTGGTATAATTTTATATTTCTGAAAATATATTTGAGACTTCAAAATATTCTATTTTCAGTGATTTAGTTCAATCTACGTATATTCCCTATCTGCTCTTTCTGTGGATCAGCTTATAGTAGTCCAGCCTGTTAGACAGTGACCGTGAAGACAACAGCCTTCCCTTAAAGCCGTTTAGAACGGAAGGAGAAGCAGTCCAGTCCAGGGCTTAAGAGCTCCACCTCCCCGGTCCTGAGTTCAAATACTGGCACTGCCACTTACCAGCTGTGTGACCTTGGGCAAATTCTCACCCTAAGCCCCAGTTTCCACATCTGTAAAATGAGGGTGATGACAATGTCTACCTCATGGAGTTGCTGAGCAAGGCATTAAGTAAGATCATCATGTAAAATGCTTAGCAGAATATGAGCACTTAATGAGAGGCATACTGTTATGATATATTAATTATATTGCCGTGATGAAGAGGAGGAGGAGGAGGATAACCGGACCTTAGCTAGAACTTTTACCAAAGGGGAAGTGAGAGGCCTGACACCGCCTGCTGACCCTGGAAGAGAACGCATCTCAGAAGTGGGGCATACGCCACACATGAGATGCAAACTGCAAGCACTGTGCCAGGCGGCAAGGTAGCAGGTTGACAGGAGTTCGCTTCCCTGTCATTTCCCATGGGGTGTCACAATCATTGAACCCCTTGTTTC
The DNA here is from genome assembly GCF_021613505.1 of Equus quagga. Classification (NCBI taxonomy): domain Eukaryota; kingdom Metazoa; phylum Chordata; class Mammalia; order Perissodactyla; family Equidae; genus Equus; species Equus quagga. Next base: position 54,928,084 of record NC_060277.1, read on the forward strand.
TCTCAAAATATGAACAGGTCAGAGCTTAAAAGAAATGAGCTAGCAGGCCATGAAAAGACGTGGAGGAACTTTAAATGCATATTAGTAAGTGAAAGAAGCCAATCTGAAAAGGCTACATACTGTATGATTGCAACCCTATGATATTCCGGAAAAGGCAAACTGTGGAGACAGTGAAAAGAGCAGGTTTGGGGTAGGGGAAGGCAAGGGAAGAGATGAACAGGCAGAGCACAGAATTTTTAGGACCATGAAAATATGCTGATGATATTAAAATAATGAATATAAGTCATAACACATTTGGCCAAATCCATAGAATGTACAACACCAAGAATGAACCCTAAATAAACTATGAACTTTGGGTGATAAAAACGAATAAATTTTCAAATGTACAAAACTATTCAAATGTCGAAAACTACTTTATTAGTTTTTACCTTTCTTTCATATATTCAGAAAATGTAGTATGTATTATATTCACTTTATGGAAATCACTGAAATTTTTGTGTGACTAACACATGTTCAAATCTTTTCTGTGATAAAATTACATTCTGGTTGTTCCGAGGGCAAGATTTTTCAAAATACTTTTTGAATTTGTGTTAAAAGATTTATAAAGGATGATGCATATTCTCCCTATGTTCTCATTTTAATAATTAATGGCTGAAATTCACATCAGTCATTTTCCTACACGAAAGCAGGTGAATCTGACAAAAATATTTTATCAAACACTTTTTATTCAAATCATTTATATTATCAAGCTTTAGCATTTATAACCCTCTTTGCCTATGCCCCAGAAATAGGTTTCATGAAACCATGTGCTCTCATGGAACAAGGTCAGTAGAAACAGAAAACAAGTTTAAGCCTGTTTTGCCACAAATAATTGCATGGTCCTTGGCAAATTGTTCAATTCATTTGAGCCGTGGTTCTCTCACCTGAAAATAGGAAATACCCACCTAGAATTCCTGTGGCGATGATCAGTGGAAATTATGTCACTGTATTATTTAATGTACACCATGTTAAATAACAATCAGTGACTGATTAACACTAACTGGTTAATAGTGAAGACTACCCACTAGACCAGTAATGAAGATTCTTGCTTCTCTACTGTCACTCCCTTGATACATTATTTTACCAACTGATGAGTAAGACCGATGAGGAATAAATCATGAGTAGCATATTATATCATTCTTTTAGAATAATTTTTGTGCGGGCAAGGGGTCATCCAAATTATCAATCTTCACCTGAATATTGCTTTATATATGGTGTTTGGTTCCTTAATGTGTCATTTGGTCTGTGTTATGAGGGATCAACATATTTCAAATTATGAATTTCTTAAAATATTTCCCCAAAAAAATACCACACAAAATAACTAGCTTCTTGCACTTCTTGCACTTGCATTTCATGAATTCTTTTTCTGTATTCTGCATAAAACTCTCCTGATTCCAAACAAGCCTATTAAATTCAGAAACCATGTCCTACTCATTTTTTATTTCTATCCCTAAGCAGAATACTTAGTACACAGTAGAATTCAACAGAATTGGTCAGCATTATAGCAGCATTTAACTTACACAAGTTTCAAGCAAATGGTCTCTGGAAAAAGAGAAAAAGGAAAAGGAGAGAATTAGCAACAACATAGTGTAAGTAATTCTTTCACTCATTCTGCTACATATCTATATCAATATCTATCTACCTATCTATCTATCTATCTATCTATCTATCTATCTATCTCATCTATCAAGAGAAAGAGAGAGAGACAGAGATAGAAACAGAGAGAGACTGAGATTTCTGAGTAAGGATGAAATGGGAGGTGTGAAAATGCTTTTACCCTGGTTCTTCTTCTCAGTTTCTGGCAACTTCTCAAGTTATGAGCATGTCACTGAGCTGAATGATTTTAGCATTGAAATATTCATATTGTTCGTACAAGATGACCCCAGAGCAAAGCCAAAGATGTCATCTATTGCCCAATCAAAAGGAGAATTTTCTGTTCCAACACCAGAGGTAAAACTGGCTGTGCTAAACTTCATAAGAGATGTGAGCTCATCTCCAAAGTGACATTTTCCTAAGAGCGTTTGACTTTTCACAGCCTAGTTTTTCTGTTAGTTTTAGAATCTATGCCAGATGCTTTTTACCCCCCTTTTGTATCCCTCCTACCCCCACCTCCTACTGTTCTCTGTATTTCCGGGAACTACAGCTCCCAGAGTCTGTTGCCCTCAGCCTTCCAGGTAGGTCTGGCCAATGGGAGACACTGGCAGAAGACTGGAGTGCTGGAGAGAGCAGAGTATTTCTCTGTCTCTCTCTCTCTTTCTTTGGTGGTGCCACTGGCAATGGCTGTCTCCTGTGTGGTTCCAGCTCCCACTAGACAGTCCTCACCATAGTTCTAGATCCTTAAAGAGAGCCCCAGATTTTAGAATCTGAAGACACCACTTCTCCCACTGTCCCTCTGACGTGGGAGACAGCAGTGTGCTGCACTTGCTATTCTCTGGATCACCTCCCCATCCCCTGATTAGCTGCTGAGCTCTTTCATCACCTGTGTGACCAACTCCCTTTATTAAATTCCCTCTACTGAAAAGCCTACAGTGATTATATTGTTTCCTAGCTGGATTCTGAGTGATACAGAACTTAAGCCACACACAAAATGAGACTACCCTGCAATTTTTATTCCTCATTATGATTATTTTTACATAACTAGGAAAGAATAGATGCTGAGAAAAGGCATGAAGGAAAAAGTATAAGCGATAAAACCTGTGATTTTAGGCTTAGTCACAAGATGTAGACATCCAGCCTACAAGAGCCAACATCACTGAAATGAACCACGTGAGGATAGAGCATCACACTAGGTATTATGACCAAAGAGCAAATGCAGAACTGTCATTGCCCTTTTGCTCTGAATGCACTTTTCCCATTTGTATTAGTTTTCTACTGCTATAACAAATTACCACAAACTTAGTGGCTTAAAACAAGATAAATTTATTATCTCACGGTTTCTCTAGGTCATAGCATAGCTGTATTCTCTGCCCAGAGTCTCAATAGGTTTAAATCAAGGTGTCAGCCAGGGCTACAGTTCTCACCTGGAGCAGAGGAGCCTCTTGTAAGCTCACTAGCTATTGGCAGAATTCATTTTCTTGTAGTTGTAGGACTGAGGTCCCCAATTTCCTGATAGCTGTCAGTCAGGGACCATTCCCAGCTCCTCACCATGTGGCCACCATAGGCATTCACAACATACATGTTTACTTTCTTCCAAGCCATCCAGAGCATGTCTCTGACTTCCTATTATTTATCCAGTCAAAAAAAACCCTCTACTTTCAAAGGACTTACATGATTAAGCCAGGTCCATTCAGGATAATCTTCCTTTTCCATATCACAAAACATAATCATGTGAGTGATGTCTCATCACAGTCATAGTTTCCACCCACACTCAAAGAGGAGCGGACTACACAAGAGTGAGGGTCATCTTAGAATTCTGCCTACTACATCATTCAAGGTGTCTCTGGGGATCCAGGACAGTTTTCTGGTCTTGGTGGTGCTTTATTTCAGAAGTATGAACAGAGAGTTTTTGGAAGATTGTAGCATAGCAGGATCTGGAGCTCATCTCCTCCCACAGACACAACAAACCTACAACTAGCTGTGGAACAATCAGCTCTGAGAGAGATCTAGAAACTGGATGAAAAGAACCTCTACAACAAGGGACAACACAGAGAGGTGTAGAAGAGGCAGAGATGCAATCCTGCTGAGGAAAATAACACACCCTAGCCACTATGCATCACAGTCAGGAGCATCTCAAAAGTACAGAGCTTTTCCTGAAGAGGCAGGGGATTTGAGCTCCACATTAGGTACCCCAGCCCTTAGACTCAGCACAAGAGAGGAGGGACCCAAAAACACCTGGCTTTGAAAACCAATGGGATATGCCCACAAAAACTATAGAACTTCAGGGAAAGGAAAACCTGATCTTAAAGGGCCCATGCACAGACTCACTCAACCTAGAAACCAGCACAAAAATACTAGATAGAAAAGTGCATAGCCCATTGGTGAAAGAGACTCACTTACTAAGCTCAGAGTGCATCCCTGAGAGGCAAGAGGTGGCTTGCACCCCCTCCCAAGGGACTGGGACACTGGTGGCAGTCATTTTTGTGACCTAGTTCAGCCATGCTGACACAGACACTGTAAGGCACCATTTGGAACCCTCCCTCTAGCCTGCTAGTGCCCAGCATATGAGGCAATTGAGCACAGCCAGCAGTGCAGACAGGGACCACCCTAGGGATGAGCCTCACATCAACATACCTGAAACAGTTGAGTGCTGCCACACTCGAAGCCAGTCCCACCCACCAGCACACACTTGCTGCCAAGGGAAGCAGCTGCACACCCTTGGGCCCACAGCCAGCTTGTGCTGAGGGCCTGCCCCATCCATTAGTGTGCCAAAGGAAGTTGTGCACCACCTGGCCACATAGCCAGGCCATGCCTGAGGCCTGCCCCACCCAATAATGAGCTAGCAACAGCTGCATCACTGGGCTGTAACCCCAGCCACACCAGGGGCCAGCCCAGCCTACCTGCACACCCACAGCAATAGTGGTCCTGCCACAAGAGAAGGGCACATGTAGCCCACACAGAGGACATTGCTGGAGCATTTGGCCCCAGTGATGAGAAGGGAGCGCGCTGCTGGACCCCATAAGGCATCTCCTACATAAGACCACATTTCCAATCTCAGGAGACATAGCTGATCTACCTAATATGTAGAAATACACACAGAGAAGTAGGCAAAGTCAGGAGACAAAGGAATGTGTTGCAAATAAAAGAACAGGACAAACCCTCAGGAAAAGAACTAAATGAAACAGAGATAAACAACCTACCTGATAAAGAGTACAAACTAGTGGGCATAAGGATGCTCATTGAACTTGGGAGAAGACTAGATGAACACAGCAAGAACTTCAATAAACAATTTAAAAATATTAAAAAGAAACCATCATAGCTGAAGAATACAATAATTGAAATTAAAAATTCCCTAGAGGGAATGAAAAACAGAGTAGATGACAGAGAATGATAGATTAGTGATCTGGATGATGGAGTAGAGGAAATCACCCAAGCTGAACATAAAAAAGTAATTAAAAAGAACAAAGGACAGTTTAAGGGATTTCTGGGACAATGTCAAAAGTACTAACATTCACATTTTGGTATCCCAGAAGGAGAAGAGAGAGACAAAGAGGCAGAGAATTTTTTTGAACAAATAATAGCTAAAATCTTCCCAAACCTAAGAAAGAAAATAGACATCCAAGTACAGGAAGCACAGAGAGTACCAAACAAGATGAACTCAAACTGACCCACATCAAGACACATATAATTAAAATGTCAAGAATTAAAGATAAAGAGAGAATTTTAAAAGCTACAAGAGGGGCCAGCGCCATGGCTGACTGGTTAAGTATGCACACTCCACTTCAGTGGCCCAGGGTTTTGCCAGTTCAGATCCTGAGTGCAGACCTAGCACTGCTCACCAAGCCATGCTGAGGTGGCATCCCAAATAACAGAGCCATAAGGAACTACAACTAGAATATACAACTATTTACCAGGGGAATTTGGCAGAAATAAGGGAAAAAAAGATTGGACACAGATGTCAGTTCAGGGCCAAATTTTCAAAAAAAAAAAAAAAAAAGGATGCAAGAAAAAAGCAACAAGTTATGTATGAGGGAAATCCCATAATGCTATTAGCTGACTTTCAGCAGAAACTTTAGAAGCTAGAAGGGAGTAGCACAATATATTCAACTTGCTGAAAGGAAAAAACCTACAACGAAGAATGCTCTATCTGGCAAGATTATCATTTAGAATGGAAGGAGAGATAAAGAGTTTTCCAGACAAGCAATAACTAAAGGAATTCATCATCACAAAATCAGCCTTACAAGTAATGTTAAAGGGACTTCATTAAGTGAAAAAGAAAAGACCACAAATTTAAATAAGAAAAACATCATTGGTAAAGGCAAATGTATAGTAAAGGTAGTGGATCAACCACCTCTAAGGTTAATATGAAGAACAAAAGACAAAAGTATGAAAATCACCTATATTTACAATAAGAGGTTAAGGGATATATGATATCAAAAACATATAATGGGGGGCAGTAAAAGTGTAAGCCTTTTAGTATGAGGTTGAACTTAAGAAACCATCAACTTAATATAGATTTCTATGTACATAGGTTATTACATATAAACCTCTTGGTAATAACAAACCAAAAACCTATAATAAATATGCAAAAAATACAGAGAAAGAAACTCAAACATAAAACAAAAGAAAGCCATCAAATGACAAGGGAAAAGAGCAAGAGAAGAAGAAAGGAAAAGAGAAGAGCTAAAAAAAATCCAGAAAAAAAGTAATAAAATAGCAATAAGTACACATCTATCAGTAATTACTTTAAATGTAAATGGCCTAATGCTCCAATCAAAAGACATAGGATTGCTGAGTGGATTTAAAAAACAGGAACTATGTATATGCTGCCTATAAGAGACACACTTCAGTCTTAAAGACACTCACAGACTGAAAGTGAAGGGAAGGAGAAAGATACTCCATGCAAATTACAATGAAAAGAAAGCTGGGGTAGCAATACTTATAGCAGAAAAAGACTTTAAAACACAACTGTAAGAAGAGACAAAGAAGGGCACTACATAATCATAAAGGGGACAATCCAACAAGAGGATATAATGCTTGTAAATAACTATGCACCCAACATAGGAGCACCTAAATATATACAGCAAATAATAACAGACAGAAAAGGAGCAACTGACAGTAACACAATAATAGCAGATGACTTTAACATACACTTATATCAATGGATAGATCATCCAAACAGAGGACCAATAAGGAAAGGTTGGCCTTAAATGACACATCAGACTAGATGGACTTAATAGACATACACAGAACATTCCATACAAAAACTGCAGAAGACACATTCTTTTCAAATGCACATGGCACATTCTCCAGATTAGATTCAAATTAGGCCACAAAATAAGTGTTAATAAATTTAATAACACTGAAATAATATCAAATATCTTTTTGACCACAATGGTGTGAAACTAGAAATCAACTACAAGAAAACTGGAAAAATCACAAATATGTGGACATTAAACAACATCCTACTGAATAATTATTGATTCAAGAAAGAAATCAGAGGAGAAGTCAAAAAATACCTGGAAACAAGTGAAAATGAAAATAAAACATACAAAAATCTATGAGATACAACAAAAGCAGTACAAAGAGGGAAGTTTATAGCAATACAGGCCCACCTTAACAAACAAGAAAAATCTCAAATAAGTAATCTCAAACTCTACCTAACAGAACTATAAAAAGAAGAGCAAACAAAGCCCAAAGTCAGCAGGAGGGAAATAATAAAACTTAGAGCAGAAATAAATGAAATAGAGACAAAAAAACAGCAGAAAGGATTAATGGAACTAAGTGCTCGTTCTTTGAGAAGATAAACAAAACTGACAAACCTTTAGCAAGACTCACTAAGAGAAAAAGAGAGAAGTCTCAAATAAATAAAAATGGAAATGAAAGAGGAGAAATTACAATGGATACAGCATAGATACAAATGATTATAAGAGAATACTATGAAAAACTATATGTCCACAAATTAAATAACCTAGAAGAAATGGTTAGAAATGGTAATAAATTCTTAGACTCATACAACCTCTCAAAAATGAATCAAGAAGAAACAGAGAATCTGAATAGGCCAATCACAAGCAAAGAGATCAAAACATTAATTAAAAACCTCCCAAAAAACAAAAGTCCAGGACCAGATGGCTTCTCTGGAGAATTCTACCATACATTCAGAGGAGACATTACCTATCCTTCTTAAACTATTCCAGAAAATTGAGGAACACAGCACTCTTCCTAACTCATTCCACGAGGCCAACATCACCCTGATACCAAAACAAGGCAAGGACAGCACAAAGAAGGAAAATTATGGGCCAACATCGCTGATGAACATAAATCCAAAAATCTTCAACAAAATATTGTCAAAATGAATACAGCAATACATTAAAAGTATCACACACCATGATCAAGTGGGATTTATACTGGGGCGAGGATAGTTCATCATCCACAAATCAATCAATGTGATACACCACATTAACAAAATGAGGAATAAAAACCACATGATCATCTCAACAGATGTAGAGAAAGCATTTGACACAATCCACTATCCAATTATGATAAAAACTTTCAATAAAATGGGTATAGGAGGAAAGTACCTCAACATAACAAAGGCCATATATGACAAACCCACAGCCAACATCATACTCAAAGGTGAAAAACTGAAAGGCATCCCTCTGAGAACAGAAACAAAACAAGGATGCGTACTCTGGCCACTCCTATTAAATATAGTGCCAGAGGATTTGGCCAGAGCAATTAGGCAAGAAAAAGAAATAAAAGGAATCGAAATTGGAAAGGAAGACATGAGACTCTTGCTGCTTTCAGATGACATGATTCTATACATAGAAACCTCAACAATCCATTGGAAAACTGCTAGAAATAATCAGCAACTAGAGCTAAGTTACAGGGTACAAATCAACTTATAAAAATCAGTTGCGTTTCCATACACTAATGATGAACTAGCAGAAAGGGAAGTCAAGAATACAATCTCATTTACAATCGCAACAAAAAGAATAAAATATCTAGTAATAAATTTAACCAAAGAGGTGAAAGACCTATACACTGAAAACTATGACATTTCATTGAAAAACTTGAAGATATAAAGAAATGGAAAGACATTCCATGCTTATGGATTGGAAGAATAAACATAGTTAAAATGTCCATATTACCTAAAGCAATCTACAGACTCAATGCAATACCTATCAGAATCCCAATGACATTCTTCACAGAAATAGAACAAAGAATCCTAAAATTTACATGAAACAACAAAAGACCTCAAATATCCAAGGCAATCCTGAGAAAAAAGACCAAAGCTGGAGACATCACAATCCCTGATTTCAAAATGTACTACAAAGGTACAGCAACAAAAACAGCACGGTACTGGCACAAAAACAGACACACAGATTAATGGAACAGAGTTGAAAGCCCAGAAATAAAACCACACATCTACAGACAGTTAATCTTCAACAAAGGAGCCAAGAACATACAATGGAGAAAGGAGAATCTCTTCAATAAATGGTGTTGGGAAAACTGGACAGTCACATGCAAAAAACTGAAAGTATACCATTATCTTACACCATACACAAAAATTAACTCAAAGTGGATTAAAAACTTGAATGTAAGATCTGAAACCATAAAAATCCTAGAAGAAAATTTAGGCAGTACACTCTTTGACATCAGTCTTAGCAGCATCTTTTCAAATACCATGTATACTCAGGCAAGGGGAACAAAAGAAAAAATTAACAAATGGGAATAAATCAGACTAGAAAGCAAGGCAAAAGAAACTATAAACAAAATGAAAAGACAATCCACCAAGCGGGAGAAAATATTTGTAAATCATATATCCAACAAGGGGTTAATTTCCAAAATATATAAAGAATTCATACAACTCAACAACAACAAAACAAACAGCCCCATCAAAAAAAATGAGCAGAGGATATGAGCAGATATTTTTTTTCAAAGAAGATATACAGATGACCAACAGGCACATGAGAAGATGTTCAACATCACTAATCATCAGGGAAATGCAGATCAAAACTACAATGAGATATCACCGTACACCTGTCAGAATGGCTATAATTACCAAGACAAAAATTAACAAATGTTGGAGAGGTTATGGAGAAAAGGGAACCCTCATACACTGCTGGTAGGAATGCAAGCTGGTGCAGCCACCATGGAACACAGTATGGAGAGTTCTCAAAAAATTAAAAATAGAAATACCACACAATCCAGCTATCCCACTCCCAGGTATTTATCCAAAGAACTTGAAATCAACAATCCAAAGAGACTTATGCACCCCTATGTTCATTGCAGCGTTATTCACAATAGCCAAGATGTTGAAGCAACCCAAGTGCCCTTCTACAGACAATTGGATAAAGACAGTGTGGTGTATATATATATACAATGGAATACTACTCAGCCATTAAAACAAACAAAATCATCCCATTTGCAACAACATGGATGAACTTTGAGGGTATGATGTTAAGCAAAATAAGCCAGATAAAGAAAGACAAAGACTGCATGATTTCACTCATATGTGGAAGATAAACTCATGGATAAAGAGAACAGATTAGTGGTTACTAGAGAGAAGGGGGCTCAGGGGTGGGTGAAAGGGATTAAAGGCATATATGTACGGTGATGGATGAAAATTAGACTACTAGTGGTGAGCACATGCAGTCTATACAGAAATTAATAAATAATAATGTACAGCTGAAATTACACAGTTATAAACCATTATGATCTCAATAAAATAGTTGGAAAAAAAGAAGTGAGCCCCCCCAAAAGAAGGTATGAACAATGTGAAATTGGTATCAGAAGCCATAAATTCATCAGCAAGGAAATCTTTAAAATGTTTCTAGAAAGTAACATATTTTAGTTGTTCAAAGTTGTCTGGAAATCTGTCATAAGGCTGGTGCACCCTTTGCTGGTCTTTGTCTGAAACATAACTTGGGGAAATATTTCCAGAGAAATAATTTCTGTCACTGTTAAGTTATATAACCCAGCAAATGAGGGGAGAGAGGAGTAGGGAGAATATTAATGTACATTTATTTTAATTTTAAAAATACTGAGTTTAGCTTTTGCATAAAATTAAGTATGGAAGAAAGCAAATCATCTTGAGACTAAGAACACCTGGAGTAATAAAAAAAAGAGTTAAGAATGAAAAGAAACCACCTTTTTGCATACATATATCATCTATAGTACATTTAATTATATCTAGGAATAAACATTTGTTATGAACAGAAAGCATCTATACTGTCTCTTGTTCCATGAAATCTCACCACCAAAGTCCTCAACTCACCACACTTCTGATTCATCTAGTTCAAAATTCTATCTTCCAGACTTTAGTCCCTTTTCCCCCACCTAAAGTCCCAACGTTCACAAAATTTGAAAGTGGAGGCTCACCAATCCGAGAACTCAAGACCAATGATGGCAAGAGGTGTAATGCGGATTTTGAAACAAACATTCACACCAGATTGAGAAAAAGCAGTAGGTGCTGCACACCAACTTATGAAAATGCATCAGAGGAAAATACGATTCTCCTTATCAAAAAGATAGTGATACAAACCAATATGTTTTACTATGTATTTAAACATTATATTTTGTTCAAATCCGCAATTGCTATATGACAAAGACAAGGTTTTGGAACACCATTCTGACTTTATCATTCTGAGACAGAGGTTCTAGAATACTGCCCAAAGCATTTTCCCACAAAACCAGTCCTATCTATAGCACAGTGGGGTATCCAAGGGAGAAGTGAAAAATATAGTGAAAAGGTATTCATTCATACATTTGAATTTGTGATGACTAGCTGATGTTTTATTTGTCATAAAAACTTACTATGCATATTAAGTCAAGATAGGAATTGGAGGAAACATGCTTTATTTACTTTTTAGATAGATTTTGTTTAATCTTGGATCTATTTGGTCATAGGTAACAGAATACACAATTAATGGTGGCTTAAACCATAATGATATTTACTGTTTATGTGACAAGAAGTTCAGAGGTAGGTGGTCTCAAGTCTCAAGGTGGATTTAGCAAGTCAATTACATTGACTGATACTCCAGGCCCTTTCGCTCTTCATGGCTGCCATCCTCAGCACCACAACAGTGCCTGCACTCTTGACTACAGAGTGGCTGCAACAGACCTGAGTATCACCTCTCAGAATCCCAATCAGGATGAAAAGAGAAGATGGAAAGTAGCCCTCTCCCACAGAGCTCTTATCAGAGAAGATCTCCCCCAGAAAACCTCGGCAGGTGTCCCCTACCTCTCATTGGTAAAAACTGATTCCACCTCCAACCAAGCCACTTCACTTTCCTCCATTTTTAAATGTGTTTCCTAGATATCTTGTAGGATGGGGAAGGTTTTGCTACCAAATGCTACAGCCAAAGTGAGGCTCTGTGTTCCCACTAAGAGATTGGAGGTCCCCATCTGCCTGGCTGATTTACTTTTCATGGAATCAAAACAAATTGGCTTCTTAAATTTGATCCCAAATATGTGCTTCCTATTCTGTAAACAGCTTTTAATGAAGGCAGCGTGATGGGAGGAGAAATTGCAAGACAACTCTGGTTCCTATTGAGAGTCAGCCTAGGACAAGCTTCTGGCTCCCTCCTTTGAAAACAACTCTAGAAAAATTATACATGCTGGAGGGGAACACAGATTGTGGTGATTAGCAAAAAATAAAAAGATAAGAAAACCCCAGAGACTGAACCCCATCATAAACTGGTTTGTGTGAGAGTTGGGTGGCTGAAGCCCAGAAGCCAGCAGTGAGAGGATGGGCTGGAGGAAAACCTTTTTAATTCAGTGCTTGCCTCATCCTATTTTGTCTTAAGACACTCGTTTCCTGACTCTGACTCTGTATCACCAGTATCAGTAGCAATCGCTGTGATCATGGAGAGAAAAATCTCAGGACAGTGCACAAACCCAGCTGTGGTAAAGAGATTTTGAAAACAGATAGTGACTGACCACCCATCCTCAACTCTCTGGACCCCAGGGCTATGAATTATAATCCAGGAGGCTGTCCCCTCCAATACTGCTTCTCCTCAAGGACTTCAAGATAAGCCCCTGATCAGTGGGTGAGAGGAATGGAGCAAGCAGGAATTATCGATGAGGATTCTGTGGCTCTCGAATTTCTCCCCTCCCCTCTCCCTAATTTGCTGGTGCTGGCTCTGACTAAGGGTTGGTCGTCACCCCCTTTCCAACATCCATTGCCACAGAATAGCAGGTTGTCCCAGATGAACAAGAACTCATAGGCTCAAGTAGCAAATAAGACATATGAGGAGTATAACACCTGTTTTTTGAAAAGTGAACAAACTGTAAAACATATATCATTCCAAGTAGGATTATTAGAACAGACAAATCAAGGGGAGAATAAAATGATAAAAGGCGAGGCAATTTTAAGGGGAAAAAAAGCCCAGTATCTCATCAAGATGGCAGCATAGGTGGACTCTGAACTCACCTCCTCCCATGAACACAACCAGGTTACAACTACTATTGGAATAATTATCCCAGAGAGAGAACTGAAAACTGGATAAAAAGAACCCCAACAACAAGGGACAGTCCTGACTGATGCAGAAATTCCTTCTGGAGAGAAAAAAGCCACCTTCCTGAGCCACTGGCCTTCACAGCTGGCTGGGCAGGAGCCACCCTAAGGTACACAGCCTTCCCTGGAGGAGCAGGGACCTGAGCAGGAACACATTACTGCTATAATTGTCCTTCAGACTCAGCACAACTGAGACGAGTCCCATAATATCTGGCTTTGCTGGCTATTAACTGCAATGGGGAATACCCCCAGAAAAGCTATTGACATAGGGGGATAAAGCCGGCTCTTAAAGGGCCTATACACAAATTCACCTGTCTCAGACAGCAACCTAAAATCACCAGAAAGAAAGGTGTACCATCCCTTGGTGAAAAGAGACTCACCTGATATAGGCTCTGGGTGCATCTTGGTGAGAGGTGAGACCTATCCAGAGACTGAGACATTGGCAGCAGCCATTACTGTGACCTAGTACAGGTGTGCTGACACAGACACTGGCAGATGCCATTGGAGTTCTTCCCCTGGCCTGTTAGCTCAGGGGTCTGACACACCCACTAGAGCACAGATTTAATCCAGTTCAGCCAGGGCAGGAAGCCCACCCTATGGACCTGCCCCACCCAACAACAAGCTGTCAGGCTAATTGTGGGCCTGCATAGACTGGGTGCCTTGACCCTCTCCAAACAAGCGAGTGTGTCCGCCTCTGTGGGGCAGGGCCTGTGTGAGGGCCAGGTGAACTGTTGGTGGTGTTGGTGGAGAGGTAGGGGCCTCTGCAGTGTGGCATTGGGGTACACTCCAAGGGATCAGGAAGTGTGCACTGGCCAGGACTGTGTTCATGGTGTGTGTGGACCTCTGGGGGGTGGGACTTATCAGTGGCAGAAGACCTGTGCTTCAAAAATAGCCATAAAGATGATTAGCCCCACCTTCCAAAGCCTGAAACAATCCAGTGCTCCAATGCCTGGGGCCAGCCCCAGTCTAGAGATCTAATAACAGCCTTGTAGGCCTGAGGCCTACAGCAACTGTAAGCCCCTGAGCCTAGCAACCAGCCACACTGGGTGCCTACACACTTAACAGAAAACTGCAACAGGAGTGTGGCATTAGATCTTACAGCCAACTGTGCTGGGGCTCCCCAAACCCAATTTACAAACAGCCAGCCAGGGAGGGAAAGCCTAGACTCTCTGGATACCTACAGCAAGAGCAACCCTGCCACAGCAGAAGGACACAAGTAGCACACAGATGGGCCACTCCTGGAACATTTGGACTGTTGACAAGAAAGAAGCACACTGCTGAGCCTCAAAAAGCATCTCTTACATAAGGTTGCTTCTCCAAGACCAGGAGACATAGCTGACTCACCTAATATATAGATATAAGAAAAGAGAAAGAGGTAAAATGAGGAGACAAAGGAATACATTCTAAGTGAGGGAACAGGACAAAACCCCTGAAAAAGAAGTAAATAAACCAGAAATAAGCTATCTACTGGACAAAGAGTTCAAACAAAAAGTCATAAGGATGGTCACTGATCTTGGGAGAAGAGTAGATGAACACAGTGAGAACACCAACAAACAATGGGAGGGGGGAAAATAACCAAGCCAAAATGAAGAATAAAATACTGTAAATGAAAAATTCACTAGAGGTAATCAAAAGCAGAGTAGAAGATACAGAAGAACATATCAGTGAGATGGACAAAAGAGTAGAGGAAAACACCCAAGTTGAGCAGATAAAAGAAAAAAATTAAAAATAACAAAAACAGTCTAAGGGAACTCTAGGACAATATCAAGTGCACTAACATTCATATTATAGGTGTCTCAGAAGGAGAAGAGAGAGACAAAGGGGCAGAGAATCTATCTATCTGAAGAAATAATAGCTGAAAACTTTCCTAAGCTAAGGAAGGAAACAGACATCCAAGTACAGGAATCACAAAGAGCCCCAAACAAGAGAAACCCAAAGAGGCCTACATCAAGACACATCATGATTCAAATGTGCAAAATTGAAGATAAAGAAAGAATCCTAAAAGCCACAAGAAAAAGGCAACAAAAGACACACAAAGGAAACCCCACAAAGCTATCAGCTGACTTCTCAGCGGAAACCTTACAGGACAGAAGGGAGTGGCACAATATATTCAAAGAGGTGAAAGGAAAAAAACTACAGCCAAGAATACTCTACCCGGCAAGATTATCATTCAGAATGCAAGGAGATATAAAGAGCTTCCCAGACAAGGAAAAATTAAAGGAGTTTATCACCAAGAAACCAGTTTTAAAGAGATACTAAAGGGACTTATTTAAGTGGGAAAGAGAAGACCACAAATAGGACCTAGAAAGATAAAAATAAAAAAAGCAATAAAATCACTAGTGAAGTCAGAGTTACAATAAAGGTAGCAGATCAAACACTGATGATGATAATATGAACGAAAGTACTAAAAATTAGTACTAAAAAGTACTGAAATTACATATTTCAATGATAAGAGGGTAATGGACACACACCAAAAAAACTGGGAGGTTAGGTAAGATATCAAAAACACAAAATATGGGAGGAGAAGAGTAAAAGAGTAGAGGTTTTAGGAAGAGGTCAAACTAAAGAGATCATCAACTCCATATAGATTGCTATATACATAGATTAGTAAATATGAACCTGATGGTAATCACAAACCAGAAGCCTATAATACATAGGCAAATAATTGAGAGAAAGGAACCCAAACATAATACTAAAGCAAGCCACCAAACCACAAGGGGAGAGAGCAAGAGAAGAAAGAAGGAACAGAGAAGAACTACTAAAACACCCAGAAAAAAGCAACACAATAGCAATAAGTACATTTTTATCAACAGCTACTTTAAATGTCAATGGACTAAGTGCTCTAATCAAAAAGTGTAGGATGGCCAATTAGATAAAAAACAAAACTTATATTTATGCTGCATACAAGAGACACACCTCAGACCTAAAGATACTCACAAACTGAAAGTGAAGGGATGGAAAAAGATGCTCCATGCAAGTTTCAAAGAAAAGAAAGCTGGCATAGAAATACTATATCAGACAAAATAGACGTTAAAACAAAAACGGTAACAGACAAAGAAGGGCACCACATAATGATAAAGGGAACAATCCAACAAGAGGATAAGACACTTGTCTTATAAATAGCTATGCATACAACATAGGAGCACCTGAATACATACACTGATTATTAACAGACATAAAATGAGAAATAGACAGTCACACAATAATAGTAGGGGACGTTAACACTCCACTTACACCAATGGGTAGATCATCCAAACTGGAGATCAGTGTGAAAACTTGGACCTTGAGTGACACATTAGACCAGATGGACTTAGTAGATATACAAAGAACATTCTATCCAAAAACCACAGAATACACATTCTTTTCAAATGCTCATGGAACATTCTCCAAGATTGATCACATATTAGGCCACAAAACAAGTCTCAATAAATTTAAGAAGATCAAAATAATACCAGGCATCTTTTCTGACCACAATGGTATGAAACTAGAAATTGACTACAGGAGGAAAATCAGAAAAGCCACAAATATGTGGAAATTAAAAAGAATGCTACTGAGGGGCTGGCCCCGTGGCCGAGTGGTTAAGTTCGCGCGCTCTGCTGCAGGCGGCCCAGTGTTTCGTCGGTTCGAATCCTGGGCGCGGACATGGCACTGCTCGTCAGACCACGCTGAGGCAGCGTCCCACATGCCACAACTGGAGGAACCCACAACGAAGAATACACAACTATGTACCGGGGGGCTTTGGGGAGAAGAAGGAAAAAATAAAATCTAAAAAAAAAAAAAAAAAAAAAAGAATGCTACTGAACAATGGTTGGATCAGTGAAGCAATCAAAGGAGAAATGAAAAATATCGAGAGACAAGTGAAAATGAAAATACATGTCAAAATTTATGGGGTACAGTAAAAGTGGTTCTAAGAGGGAGGTTTATAGTAATTCAGGCCTACCTCAACAAACAAGAAAAATACCAAATAAAAAGTCTAACAGCATACCTAAGGAAATGGAAAAAGAAGAACAAACAAAGCCCAAAATCAGCAGAAGGAAGGAAAAAATAAAAATCCGAGCAGAAATAAATGAAATATAGGTGAAAAAAATAGAAAAAATTAATGAAAACAAGAGCTGGTTCTTTGAAAAGATAAACAAAATTGACAAACCCTTAGCTAAACTACCAAGAAAAAAATAGAGAAGGCTCAGATAAATAAAATCAGAAATGAAAGAGGAAAAATTACAATGGACACCTCAGAAATACAAAAGATTATAAAAGAATACTATGAAGAGCTTTACGACATTAAATTGGATAATCTAGAAGAAATGGATAAATTCTTAGAATCAAACAACTTTCTAAAACTGAATCAAGAAGAAGTAGAGAATTTGAATAGACCAATCACCAGTAAGGAGATTGAAAAAGTAATTAAAAACCTCCTAAAAAATAAAAGTCCAGGACCAGACAGCTTCTCTGGTGAATTCTACCAAACATTCAAAGAAGACTTAATATCTATCCTTCTCAAACTCTTCCAAAAAATTGAAGATGAGGGGAAGCTTCCTAAACCATCCTACAAAGCCAAAATTATCCTGATACCAAAACCAGAGAAGGGCAATACAAAAAAAGAAAATTACGGGCCAATATCACTGAGGAACATCAATGCAAATATCCTGAACAAAATACTAGCAAATAGAATACAACAATACTTTAAAAAGATCATACACCATGATCCAGTGGAATTTATTGCAGCGATGCAAGGATGGTTCAAGATCCGCAAATCAATCAACGTGATACACCACATTAACAAAATGAAGAATAAAAATTACATTATCATCTCAATAGATGCAGAGAAAGCACTTTACATGATACAGCATCCATTTATTATAAACACGCTGAATAAAATGAGTATAGTAGGAAAATACCTCACCAGCTACTATTCTCAATGGAGAAAAACTGAAATCTATCCATCAAAGAACAGGAACAAGAGGAGGATGCCCATTTTCACCACTCTTATTTAACATAGTATTGGACGTTTTAGCTAGAGTAAGCAGGCAAGAGAAAGAAATAAAAGGGATCCAAATTGGGAAGAAAGAAGTGAAACTGTCACTATTTGCACATGACCTGATTATATATAGAAAATCCTAAAGAACCCACTAAAAACTTTTAGAAATAATACAGGAACACGGTCAAGTGCAGGATACAAAATCAACATAGAGAAGTCAGTTGTGCTTCTATACACCAACAACAAAGTAGCAGAAAGAGAAATTAAGAATACAATCCTATGTGCAACTGCAACAAAAAGAATAAAATACCTCAGAATAAATTTAACCAAAGAAGACAAAGACTTGTACACTGAAAACTATAAAACATTGTTGAAAGATTGAAGAGAAAGAAAGAAGTGGAAAGATCTCCTGTGCTCTTGGATTGGAAGAATTAACATAGTTAAAATGTCCATACTTCCTAAAGCAATCTACAGATTCAATGCAATTCCTATCCAACTTTCATCAACACTTTTCACAGAAATAGAACAAAGAATCCTAACATTTATATGGAACAACAAAAGACCCCAAATAGCCAAAGGATTCCTGAGAAAAAAGAACAAAGCTGGAAGTATCACATTCCCTGATTTCAAAGTATACTACAAAACCATAGTAACCAAAACAGCATGATACTGGCACAAGAACAGACACATTGATCAATGGAACAGAATTGAGAGCCCAGAAAGAAACCCACACATACATGGACAACTAATTTTCTACAAGGGAGCAAAGAGCATACAATTGAGAAAGGAGAGTCTTCAATAAATGGTGTTGGGAAAACTGGACAGCCACATGCAAAAGGAAGAAAGTAGATCATTATCTTCACCATGCACAAAAATCAACTCAAAATGGATTAAAGACTTAATCAATAAGACCCAAAACCATGATACTTCTAGAAGAAAACATAGGCAGTACGCTCTTTGACATCAGTCTTAGCAGCACTTTTTCAAATATCATCTCTGACTGGGCAAGAGAAACAATAGAAAAAATAAACAAATGAGACTACATCAAACTGAAAAGCTTCTGCACAGCAAAGAAAATCATCAACAAAATGAAAAGACAACCTAACAATTGGGAGAAGATATTTGCAAACCATTTATCAGATAAGGGGTTAATATCCAAAATATGCAAAGAACTCATACAGTTCAACAATAAAAAAACCAACAACCCAATTAAAAAATGGGCAAAAGATCTGAACATAGATTTGTCCAAAGAAGATATACAGATGACCACCAGGCACACGAAAAGATGCTCAACATCAACTATCAGGGAAATGCAAATCAAAACTACAATGAAGTATCACCTCACTTCTGTCAGAATGGCTATAATTAACAAGACGGGAAACAACAAGTGTTGGAGAGGATGTGGAGAGAAGGGAACCCTCATATACTGCTGGTGGGAGTGCAAACTGGTGCAGCCACTATGGAAAACAGTATGGGGTTTCCTCAGAAAATTAAGAGTAGATCTTCCATATGATCCAGCCATTCCTCTTCTGGGTATTTACCCAAAGAACTTGAAAACACAAATGCATAAAGATACATGCACCCCTATGTTCATCACAGCATTATTCACAATAGCCAACACTTGGAAGCAACCTAGGTGCCCATCAAGGAACGAACGGATAAAGAAGATGTTGTATATATACACAATGCAATACTACTCATCCATAAGAAACAATGAAATCCAGCCATTTGTGACAACATGGATGAACCTTGAGGGTATTATGCTAAGTGAAAGAAGTCAGAGGAAGAAAGTCAAATACCTTATGATCTCACTCATAAGTAGAATATAAAAACAATGACAAACAAACACATATCAACATAGATTGGACTGGTGGTTACCATAGGGGAAGGGGGAGGGGGGAGGGCAAAAGCGGTGATTAGGCACATGTGTGTGGTGATAGATTGCAATTAGTCTTTGGGTGGTGAACATGAGGTAATCTACACAGGATTCAAAATGTATTATGATGTACACCTGAAAGTTATATAATGTTACTAACCAATGTTATTGCAATAAAAAATGCAAAAAATAAAAAATTCACAGCCCACTGGAAATATTAGGTATGAAAATCAGGTAGTCAAAATAAACAACATGGTGGATTCAGGTAATGAGAGGCAGCTAATTTAAAGATGAATTATAAGGAGACTGGTTTGAGGAGGTCCCCTAGAAAGCAGCAAGGAGGATAAAATGAGGAAAATTTAGAGATATGGAGAGCAAAAGTAGAAGTAGTAACATCCATTAACAAGAGTCTTAAAAGGAGATAAAATACAAAAATGGAGAAACATTGGAAAAAGTAACAGAGATTAATGTTTTAGTATTAAACACAGATGAAGGACCTCATATTGAAAGGGCCAATTCTGTGCCAAAGAGAAGAAATCAGAAAACCACACACTGAAATCTTAAAATGAAATTAATATTGAAAACAGACAAAACTTTTAAAGATTCCAGAAAGAGCAGATCACCTACAAAGAAATAAGAATCATATTGACCTCAGACTTCTCAACAGCAGAATTAGATGAAAATAATAATAATAATAAAGTTATTTCTTAGAGTAATGGTGCAAAAGATTTGTATCTGGAATTTTATATCCAGTCAAAATGTCACTCAAAATATCTTAGTACAGGTGTTCCTTCTTCAACATCAGCATCACGGTGGTATAAGATGTCCCTCCTTCCTGTCCTGCTTTTTAACAATTAATTCTGCATCCCCCTCCATAAGCAAAAGTACCTCTGTAGTAGTTGTGGGGTCCAGTATCATATGCCAAGGGACCTTCAGAGGAGTCTTACCCACTGTGCTTTAGGTAATAGAGAAATAGACCTCACTGTGGGCTGTGGAATGAGCAGAAGCTTGCAAACTGGCCACAGCCCCTCTCAGCTGGGATCAGGGAAAACCAGGAGAGTGGTGATTTGGGTAGACATCCACAGAAAAGAGAGCCTTTGAGAAGTCCAGCCTTCCAGAGGAGAGATAACAGCATTCTGTTGGAAAAAAAAAATGAGTTTGATTCATTGGAGAGGGAGAAAAGAACTTTGCCAACACTGTTCCTCTCCCAAGGCAGCACAGTGCAGGGATGAACTAGCCAGAAGCACCCTATCCCACAGGGGAAAGGGAGAGTTGTGAGAGAGTTCCCAGCTACCTCTACTGTGTGGAACACTGCTGGAAAAACCCATTTCTCTCCCACAGCATCTAGAGTATAGAAGTGGGAAATCCACGATGGAGGAAAACAAGAGAGGTTTCCATTTCCAGCACCTGCCTGGTGGTTTGTAAGGATGAGAGAAGACATACAAGCTTAAGAATTCTGCCACAAGAGAGAGAAGTGCAGACCAGGTGTATCCATACAAGGTTGGAGAAAGTCCCAGATATAGGCAGGACCAATGAAAAATGTCTCCCACCAAAGGCAACAAGTAAATATTTGAGGAGGTATCTGCTACTTTAAATGAGAAAACTTCAAGGAACATAAAGAAACAAAAAAAATCACCAAAAGATAATAATCCCCCAGTAACTGAATTCAAAGACAGAATTTTGTGATTTAGCTGATAAAGAATTCAAAATAGCTATTTCAAGGAAACTTAACAAACTACAAGGAAACATAGAAAGACAAGTCAAAGAAATCAGGACAACAATTCTTGAACAAAATGAGAAATTTAACAAACAGATAGAAATCATTTTTTAAAAAAAGAGAGAGAGAACCAAACACAAATTCTTCAGCTGAAGAATTCAATGAATGAAATAAAGAATGCAATAGAGAGAATCTACAGTAGAATCAACCAAACAGGTGACAGAATCAGTTAACTAGAGAATAGGAACTTTGAAATAACCCAGGCAGAGAAGAATAAAGAATGAAATAGAGAAAAGAAAGCCAGTGTGATCTATGAGGCACTGTCAAAGTTTCAAATATTAGAATAATTGTAATTCCACAATAAGAAGAGAGGGAGAAGGGGGCAGCAAGTCTTTTTAAAGATATAATAATACCTGAGAACTTCCCAAACCCGGAGAGTGATATGGATATCAAAGTTCATGAAGTTAATAGATTGCCCTATTATCTCAATACAAAATTACTTTCTCCAAAATGTATCATAATGAAACTGCCAAAAATCAAAGACAAGAGAATCCTAAAATCAGCAAGAGAAAAAAAAGATTGTAACCTACAAAGAAACCCCCATTAGGCTATTAGTGGATTTCTCAGCAGAAAATGTACAGGCTAGGAAAAAGTGAAATGACATATCAAAGTGTTGAAAGAAAAAAAATGCCAACCAAGAATACTCTAGCTGGCAAAGTTAACTTTCAAATGTGAAGGAGAAATAAAGAATTTCTCAGACAAATGAAAGCTGAAGGAGTTCATCACCACAAGATATGCCTTGGAAGAAATGCTGAAAAGACTTCTTTAAGTGGAAATAAAAAGATGCTAATTAGTATCATGAAAACATACAAAAATATACCACACACTAGTAAAGGTAAATATACAGTTAGATTTCAAAAACTCTAATTCTGTAACATGATGATGGGTTAACATTTAACTATACTATAAACGTTTAAGGAAAAGATTATTAAAAATATCTATAACTACTATAATTTGTTACCAAATAAACAGTATAAAAAGTGGTAAATTGTGACATCAAAAACATGAAAAGGGAAGAGTAAAAAGGTAGAGCTTTAGCATGTGCTTAAAGTTAAGTTGCTTTCAGCTTAAAAGGGATTGTTTTATCTATAAGAATTTTTATGTAAGCCACAAGTCAAAAACCTATAGTAGGGGCCAGCCCGGTGGCGAAGCAGTTAAGTGCACACATTCCACTTTGGCAGGCCAGGGTTCGCCAGTTCGGATCCCAGGTGTGGACATGGCACCGCTTGGCAAGCCATGCTGTAGTAGGCATCCCACATACAAAATGGAGGAAGATGGGCACAGATTTTAGCTCAGGGCCAGTCTTCCTCAGTAAAAAGAGGAGGATTGGCAGCAGTTAGCTCACAGCTGATCTTCCTGAAAAAAAATAAACAACCTATAGTAGATTCACAAAAGATAGAGAGAGAGGAATCAAAGCATACCACGATGACAATCATCAATTCACAAAGGTAGGGAGAAACAAGAAACAATAAAACTACAGAACAGCCAGAAATCAATCATTTAGATGGCATTAGTAAGCCCTTACAAATCAATAATTACTTTACATGTAAATAGATTGAATTCACCAACCAAAAGGCACAGAGTGGCTCAATGGATAAAAACACAAGATCCAATTATATGCTGCCTAGAAGAGACTCACTTCAGCTTTAAGGCCATACATAGGCATAAAGTGACAGAGTAGAAAAAGATATTTCATGCAAGTGGAAACTATAAGAAAGCAGGGGTAGCTATAATTAAATCAGACAAAACACATGTTAAACAAAAAAATAGGAACAAGAGACAAAGAAAGTCAGTATGTAATGATAAAGGGGTCAATTCTAAAGAAAATAAAATAATGGTAAATATATATCCACCCAACATTGGAGCACCTAAAAATATTAGATAAATACTAACAGACCTGAAGGAGAAATAGACAGCAATACAATAACAGTAAGAGACTTCAGCACCTCACTTTCAGCAATAGATAGATCATTAAGACATAAAATCAACAAGGAAAAATTGGACTTAAATCATACATTAGACCAAATGGACCAAACAGACATTTGCAGAATATTCCATCCAACAGCAGAAGAATATACAGCCTTGTTAAGTGCACCCAGACATTCTCCAGGTTATATCATATGATAGGCTACAAAACAAGTCTTTACAAATTCAGGAAGATTGAAATCATACCAAGTATCTTTTCCAACCACAATGGTATGAAACTAGAAATCAACAACAAGAGGAAAGTTGGAAAATTTTCAAACATGTGAAAACTAAACCACACACTCCTGAACAACCAATGAGTGAAAGTAGAAATCAAAAGGGAAATCAAAAATATCTCAAGACCAATGAAAATGGAAACACAACACACCAAAATCTATGGATTGTTGAAAAAGCAGTTCTTAAAGGGAAGTTGACAGTGATAAATATACATATTAAGAAATAGCACTCAAATAAACAATTTAACTTTACACTCAAGGGACTAGAAAAAGAAGAAAAAAAGAAGACCAAAGTTAGTAGAAGGAAGAAATTAACATATATCAGAGCAGAAATTTATAAAATAGAAACCAGAAAAACAATAGAAAAATTCAACATAACTAAGAGCTGCTTATTTGAAAAGATAAACAAAATTGACAAAACTTTAGCTAGACTAAGAAAAAAGAGAAAAGACTGAAATAAATTAGAAATGAAAGAGGAGATATTACAACTGATATGACAGAAATACATAGGATCACAATTATATGCCAATAAATTGGATAACCTAAAAGAAATGGGTAAGTTCCTGGAAAAGTACAACCTACCAAGACTAAATCACAAAGAAATAAAAAATCTGAACAGACCAATGACAATTAAGGAGATTAAATCAGTAATTATATAACCCCCAACACAGAAAAGGCCAGGACCCATGGCTTCACTGGTGAATTGTACCAAACATGTAAAAAAGAATTAACACCAATCCTTCTCAAACTCTTCCAAAAAATTAGCAGGAAGGAACACTCCAAAATTCATTTTCTGAGACCAGCATTATCCTGTAACAAAGCCAGTTAAGGACACCATAAGATAAGAAAACTATAGACCAGTAACCTTGATGAATACAGATGCAAAAATTCTTAACAAGATACTAGCAAACAAATTCAGCAGCATATCGAAAGGACCATACACTAGAATCAACAGGGATTTATTCCTTGGATGCAAGGATGGTTCACCATTCACAAATCAATAAATGTGATACAAAATATTAAGAAAATGAAAGATAAGTCATAGGATCATCTCAAGAGATGCCAAAAAAGCATTTGAAAAAATTTAACATCCTTTCATGACCAAAAAAAAAAAAAACCCTCCACAAATTGGATGTAGAAAGAACATAGCTCAAAAGCTTTTCCTCTAAGACCAAGAACAAGATGAGGGTGCCCACTCCCACCACTCTTATTCAACATCATACTGGAAGTCCTAGCCAGAGCAATCAGGCAAGGAAAAAATAATAAAAGACATCCAAGTCGGAAAAGAAGAAATGAAATTGTCTCTTTGCAGACGACAATCTTATATAGAGAAAACCCTAAAGACTCTACCAATAAACTGGTAGAACTAACAAACAAATTCAGCAAAGTTGCAGGATACAGAATCAACATACAGAAATCAGTTGCGTTACTATACACTAACAACGAACTGTCTGAATAAGACATAAAGAAAATAGTCCCATTTACAGTAGTATCAAAAAATATATAATTCTAGGAATAAAATTAACCAAGGAGATAAAAGATCAGTACACTGAATCCTACAAGACACTGATGAAAGAAATTGAAGAAGACACTAATAAATGGAAAGATAATCCATGTTCATGAATCAGAAGAGTTAATATTGTTAAAATGGCCATACCACACAAAGCCATCTATAGATTCAATGCAACCCCTATCAAAATTTCAATGACATTTTTCATGAAATAAGAAAAACAATCCTAAAGTTTGTATGGAAGCACAAAAGAACATGAATAATCAAAGCAATCCTGAGAAAAATGAATAAAACTGGAGGCATCACACGTTCAGATTTGAAACTATTATTCCAGAGCTATAGTGAGCAAAACAGTGTTGTATTGGCATAAAAACAGACATGTAGACCAATGGAAGAGAACTGAGAGCTCAGAAATACTCTTGCTTCTATGGTCAATTAATATTTGACAAGGGAGCCAAAAACAATCAATGGGGAAAGAATAGTCTCTTCAATAAATGATATCCTTAAAACACATACAGAAGAATGAAATTGAACCCCAACCTTACAAAAATTAACTTGAAATGATTTAAAGACTTAAACACAGGGCTTTAACCCATAAAATTCCTAGTACAAAACATAGAGAAAATGTTCCTTGACATTGGTCTTGGCAATTTTTTTTTTAATAAGACACAAAAAAACCCAGGCAACAAAAGAAAAAATAAACAAATGGAACTACATCAAACTAAAAAACTTCCTCACAACAAAAGAAACAATCCAAAAAAATGAAAAGGCTACCTACAGAAGGGGAGAAAAATATTTCCAACTTTATATTTAAGGGATTAATATACAGAACATATAAAGAACTGCAGCTCAATAAAAAAATAAATAACGTGATTAAATGGGCTAAGGACTTGAATAAACATTTCTCCAAAGAAAAAATAAAAGTGAGCACCAGGTACACGAAAAAATGCTCAACATGACTAATCATCAGGGAAATGCAAATCAAAACCACAATGAGATATTGCCTCACTGTCAAGATGGCTATTATCAAAAAGACAAAAGACAAGTTTTGGTGAGGCTATGGAGAATCAAAGGAAACCCGGTGAACTGTTGGTGGGAATATAAATTGGAACCGCCACTATGGAAAACAGTGTGGAAGTTCCTCAAAAATTTAGAACTAACCTACCATATGATCCAGCAATCCCACTTCTGGACATACATCTAAATAAAATGAAAATACCATCTTGAAGAGATATCTGGACTCACATGTTTATTGTGGCATTATTCCCAATAGCCACCATGTGGAAACAACCTGCGTCCATCAACAGATGAAAGGATGAAGAAAATGTGGTTTGTAATTTTCCCTGCTGGGGTTAAGGGAAATGAGGAGATGTTGGTCAAAGGGTAGAAACTTCCATTTATAAGATGAGTAAGTTCCGGAATCTATTATTAGTACAGCATGGTGACTATCATTAACAATACGATAAGTATTTCATGCTTGAAAGTTGCTAAGAGAGTCAATCTTCAATGTGCTCAACGCACACACACAAAAAGGTAACTATGTCAGGTGATAGATGTGTTAACTAACCTTATTGTGGTAATCATCCAATATATATGTGTATCACATCATCGTGTTTTACTTTTAAACTTCCACAATGATATATGTCATTATCTTGATAAAGCTGGGGGGAAAACCCAAAATCATTAAATGAAAGCTTTTCTGGGGCCTTTAAAATTTCTAGGGCAGTGTTTTACCCCCCTATATTGTTGCAGTTATTTCTGTAGGCTATAACTATGTTTTAAGTGACATGTGGCTGTGTATTTCTTTTCTTGCACTGTCCTTACCTAGTTTCGGATTAAAAAAATGGTCTGATTGGATAGGCTTACATTCTTTTACTGTTTTCTGGAACAGCTTGCATTAATGTAATGTAACAAATTTAATAATTCACTGAAAGTTTGGTATAACACATACAAAACTATTTGGGTTTGTTTTTCTTTTCCTTTTTTCCTTTTTTTTGTAGTAAAGAGAACATCTTTAACTACCTTTTCAGATTCTTTAATACTATTTGGTTTGTTCCAGTTATCTATTTCTTCTTGCACCTATTTTGACGTTTTAAAATTTTCTAGTAATT
Organism: Equus quagga; assembly: GCF_021613505.1. NCBI lineage: Eukaryota > Metazoa > Chordata > Mammalia > Perissodactyla > Equidae > Equus > Equus quagga. Next base: position 54,955,693 of record NC_060277.1, read on the forward strand.
TAACCTTTCATCTACGTTTTCAAAAATTCTAACATATAATTGTTCACTAAAAATATTTTATTTTTTAAATTTCCAAAATTTCTGTTAGTCTCCATTTTTCATCTTGCATTTTATTTGCTTATCTCTTTTTCTCAAGTCTTGCCAGAAGTTAATCTTATTAATCTGTTCAAAGAACCAAATTTTGCTTTTATTACTTTTCTCATTATTTAATATTTGTCCTCTATTTACTGAGTTTTCTCACTGTCTTTATTATTTCTTGCTTGCTCCTTTACTCTGTAGTTCTTTCCCCAATGTCTTGCGTTGAATAATTAGCTTGTTCTAATCTTTCTTGTTTCTTGATAAATGTATTTCAATTTCCCTCAAGTAGGTTGTTAGCCACATCCCAGAGTTTGAAAAATAGGGTTTTCATTATGTCAGCTCTAAATATTTCTTGATTTCCTCTTTAAAATGAAGATAATTTGGTAACATATATTTCCAAACAGATGAGTTTTTTAAAGTATCTATTTGTTTTCCTCTCTAATTTTATTGTATAATGCTAGAAGATGCAGTATGTACAATTTTGATACTGTAGAATGTATTGAATATTCCCTACGCCCCAATATAAGATTTAATTTTTTTAATGTTTATACTATGCTTGTAAAGATTGAGTATTCTCTGTTAGATGAAAAGTTCTTTCTATATCTAATAGTTGGAGCTTATTATTTATATTGTTTAGGTCATAGATATTACTGCATATTTTTTCCCTGCTTGATACATTAGCTTCTGAGAAGATGTTTTAAAGTCTACAGTTAAAATTACTGATTTGTCTATTTCTCCTTACAATACACTCATTTGTTGATTGATATATTTCTCAATTATTTCTGGGTTTTTTTGTAAGTAAAATTCTTCTTTATCCTTTTATGATAGTTTTTATCCTACATTTTAATTTTTTAGATGTTATGTTTGTCATTCGCTCTTTCTTATATCATGTTTATCTGCATATCTTTCTCATTTTTTTCAATTTTTCTGCATCTTATTGTTTTTCATATACTTCTTATAGACAAAAATATAGTATTAAAAAAATTCAAACTAAGAGTCCTGCCTTTTTATTTGGTAAGTTTAATCATTTGAATTTATTGTAATTGCTTATTATATTAGGCCTTTTTTCTGTTATCTGATCTCATATTTTCCACTTACTTTTCTTTCACAGAGTTTTCTCTTTTTTTTCTCTCTTTTCCTGTTTTCAATCAGATCGATCAAGTCTTCTCCTTCTAGTTTAAAAATTATATATGTATTTTTCATTCTGGTAGTGATTTTCCTTAACATAAGACTCATCCTCATGTTTATTCATTTCTGTTGGTTTCTTCACCTCGTCACTATGTTTATCTTGCCCCATCACTTAGTATTCGTGCACCCAGGTCCATTTGGTTTTCAATCTTTTTCTTCTCTATCTTTCTCCAAATGTTAATATCTTCCAGAATTTTAGTTCCTTGTTTTAATGAATACAGTTTCTCTTTTTCTTTTCTTGGTTTTAGATTTTTTTTATTAAATAACTCTTTATTCCTATATTTCTTGTAGCATCTCTTGTATTTTTATCCTCTTTCACTTGAGAACTTCTTCTAAAAAGGTGTGCAATAGGGATAGTTGGGCTGAAAAGTTTTTCAGGCTTATATGACAGAATATTTTTAAGATACAGAAATATTTTTTTAATTGAGATGTAAGTGACATATAACATTGTGTAAGTTAAAAGTGTACAATGTGTTAATTTGACACATTTATATATTGCAATGTGATTACCACCACAGCATCAGCTAACACCTATAACACATTACATAATTATCATTCTCTCTTATGGTGAGAACAATTAAGATCTAGTCTTTTAGTAACTTGACACTTATAATAATGTTGACTATAATCACTATGCTTTGCATTACATCTCCAGAACTTATTTACCCACAAGTTGTAAGTTTGTACCCTTAAACAACATCTCCCCAATTCCCCCAACTCCAGCCCCTGGCAATGACCATTTTACTGTTTCTATGAGTTCAGCTTTTTTGAATCCAGATATAGTGATATCATACAGTATCTGTCCTTCTATGTCTGACTTATTTCACTTACCATGATGTCCTCAAGGTCGATCCATGTTGTTGCAAACAGCAGGATTTCCTTCTTCCTCATGGCTGAATAATATCCCACTGTATCTGTATATACACCACATCTTTATCCAGTCATCAGCTGATGAACAGTTAGGTTTCTTCCATGTCTTGGCCATTGTAAATAATGCTGCAGTGAACATGGGGGTGCATGTATCTTTTCAAGAGCCTGTTTTCATCTCCTCCAGATATATAGCCCAAAGTGGGATTGGTAGTTTATTTTATTTTTTGAGGAATCTCCATACTATTTTCCATAGTGGCTGCACCAATTTACACTCCCGCCAACAGTGCACAAGTGTTCCCTTTTCTCCACAGCCTCACCAACACTTGTTGTGTCTTGTCTTGTTGATGACAGCCATTCTAACAGGTGTGAGGTGATAGCGCACTGTGATTTTGACTTGCATTTCCCTGATGATTAGTGGTGTTGATCACCTTTTCATGTACCTATTGGTCATTTGTATGTCTTCTTTGGAAAAATATCTATTCAGAGTCTCTTCCCATTTTTTAATCGGATTGTTTGTTTTCTGTTGAGCTCTAGTTCTCTATATATTTTGTATATTAACCTTTTATCAGATATACAGTTTGCAAATATTTTCTCCCATTCCAAAGGTTGTCTTTTCATTTTCTTTACTGTTTCTTTTGCTGTGTTGAAGTGATTTAGATTGATGTAGCTCCATTTATTTTTGCTTTAGATGCTTTTTGGTGTCATATCCAAAAAAATCATTGCCAAGACCAAATTCAAGCAGCTTCTTTCCTATTTTCTTCCAGGAGTTTTACAGCATGAGGTTTTATGTTTAAGTCCTTAATCCATTTAAAGTTAATTTTTGTGAATAGTGTAAGATAGGGGTCCAATTTCATTTTTCTGTATGTGGTCATCCAGTTTTTCCAACATCATTTATTGAAGAGACCATCCTTTCTCCACTGAGTGTTCCTGGCTCCCTTATGCAGGGGTTTATTTCTGGGATCTCTGTTCTATTCCATTGGTTTATGTGTCTGTTTTTATGGCAGTACCATATTGTTTTAATTACTATAGTTTTGTACTATAGTTTGGAATCATCTGCTGGCTGTGCTCCACTACGGGAAAGGTTGTTGGCCAGGCTCCCTGGTCAGGTGGGCCTCCAGCTATACCCCTCAGTTGGATGGGGCTGGAGGCCATGCTCCATGATCGAGCGGGGTCACTGTCCAGGCTCCCTGGTCAGCTGGGGCAACAGGGTATGGTCTGCAATTGGCCATAGTCACTGGTTGGTCTCTGTCTCTGAATGAGGCCGCAGGCTGTGTTCAGCAATCAGGCAGAACCATAGGCTAGGCTTTGTTGCTGGGCAGGGCTGTAGGCTGGGACCCACAGCCAGGCAGTACTGTAGGCTTTGTTCCAAGGCTGCCTGAGGTCACTGTTCAATTTTCCTGGTCAGAAAGGCAGGAGTTTATGCTCTTCCATTGGGCAGAGCTGCTGACATGGTTTTCTGCCTGAGTGGGGCTGTAGGATGGGCTCTATGGTTGCCCAGAGTCTCTGGCCAACCTTCCTGGTGGAGCAGGATTGGAGACTCTCCTCAGCAGGTGGGCGGGGCTGCTGACTTGCTTCCCTGTCAGGTAGGGGCATAGAATGGACTCCAGAGCTGGTATTGCCCATGGTCTGGGGACCCAAAACAGGCAGAACTGGTGACTGGGTTCCCTCGCCAGATGGGGCCACCAGCTCCACTCTGCAAATGGGCAGAGCCACTGGCTGGGATCTCTGCTCAGTAACCACCACCAGCAAGAATGTGGTCATTCTTGGCCAAGATCTTTAGGCTGATTGCTGTAAGCCCCTCCTCATCCCTGTCTGATCCCCGGGCATCCAGTCCCACAGATTCCCCCAGTGATCCCTGTGAGGCAAAACCCAAGTGGGCTTCCTAGGAAGCATGCAGGGAAAACTGGATATCTCCTTGTGCTCTCTTTTGCCCCCTAGAGAAACCATAGGCCCAGGGAGGCCTTCTCAGTGTGGAGCAGTGCTGTCCTGGGGAAGAGACAATGCAAAGTGAAAATGCTCCTCTTATCCTTCTAATGCAGTGCTTCCTGGTCTCTGTGGTGCATGGGTTACTTCAGCCTCACCCCCAGTTCTGGGATTCTCACAAAAGTGTCATGTCTATAGATAGTTGCTTGTTGGTCTTTCTGTGAGGGAGAGAGAAGTTGGGGACTACCCATTCTGCCACTTCACTGGTGTTCTGTTTTGTTAATTTGTCAGCAAATTAATGAAAATATCAATAGCCATTCACATCTGTAGGCAAATAATACAACTATATTGCTTTGACTTGATGGGCATTCAAATGACCTTATATAAGAAATACCTCCTCATCAATTTTGAAACTCTAGCTAAGTGCAACAACTGACAAGGCACTTTATTACATAGAAGCATGACATATGGCTAACATGTATGAATGAAAAGATTGGTTTATACCACTCATTTCACTTATCCCAATACCAGCCATTTTCATTGGGGTAGGATTTGAGGAAATGAAATATTGAAGGGCAGTTGATAGGTGTAGGCTATGCTCCCAGCAAGACAGGATGCTGCAGCCAGGTCGGCAGGCCAGCTGGTGCAAGGTCCCAATGACAACTCTGCTGCCCCAACTGTAGATGGACGCTGTGCACATTCCAGAAATACGAAACCGCTATGACACGTTTTCAGCTCCTGCCAAATTGTTGCTGGGGCCCGCGAGTGCTTGAACAGCAGCATTGATTTTTTTCATCTTTATCTGAGAAATTCTAGTTTTTAAGAGGACAGAAAGCAGTTTCCTAAGAAGTCATTCGATAACTAAGAAGCAATGACAGTCCCTGCATCCAGAAAAAAGTGGGCATATACTCAGGTGAACTGTCAGACCCCTCCTGTGTCAGGGGAGGCGTGTGGAGCAGTGTCTGAGCGCTGGCTCCACAGAGACACTCTGCAAATGACTGGGCATTTGTCCTTTCTTAGGAGTAATTTCTTAAAAAATTTAATGAAGCCAATTCTTCAAGAAAGAAAGCCAAAACCAATCTATCCTGCCAAGCAGACAAAGATCATCCACCCTCTACACACACACACACACACACACACATACACATAAAGATGAATTCCCCCAGCCCTTCCATCCACCCTCTACACACACAAACACACACACACACACACACACACAAAGATGAATTCCCCCAGCCCTTCCATATACTCTTTTCACACACATACACACAAAGATGAATTCCATCAGCCCTTCTACCTACCCTCCAGACACACACACACACAACACACAAAGATGAATTTCTACACACACACAGAAAGATGAATCGCTCCACCCCCTTCCATCCACCCTATACACACACACTCACACACACACACACACACACACACACACACACACACATCAGACCAAGGCGGCTGTACCAGAGCATGCTGCTGGCGCAACCTCCAAGCCACACAGCACAGAGTCCAGAAGGCACCGAGGTTTGGGTTGCCAAACCACATCTCAAGATTTTATGGTTTATTCTCCAGTTTCTTTCTGCCTTTCAGGTGGAGGCCAAAGGAAGAGTGATATTCACTTGAATGATGTTTCTGATCAGGAGCACTGTTTCCAGGATGAATCAAATTTACCCCTCGCCTGGGTAGAAAAATCTCTTTACCCTAAAGCTTATTAGGGAGTTGTGTTCCTTTGCAAAAAGATGGGGTGAGAATTAGGAAATCCTAATAAAAAGAATCAATGGCAATATTAAAACCATTTAATACCACTTACATTCTCATTTCCTCAAATTTGTTTTTACAAAGATCAATATAATTTTTATATAAATCTTAAAATCCATAGGATTGTATGACAGGAAGAGGTCCAGATCAGGCCATTTTATAAATAAGGAAGCTGCAGAAAGACTCAGAAATCCCCCTGGTTTGTGGGGCGGAGCCACGAATTGAGCCCACATGCTCTGACCACAGTCCAGAGTCCTTTCTGCTCTACAAGTCACTTTCCAGGGAATGATGCATATACGTACTCCTGAAGATAAATTTTTAAAAGAAATCTTATTAAAGCCATCTTGTTTTAATTCACAACTAAATAATTTTGCTGAACAATCGGAATACATCTGTGTCTCCCTATACAACTACCAATGATATTTACAGATTTCCTTAAACAAACACAGTAAGAATAAATGACAAATAACATCAGAATTCCCTGCCTGGGATTTGTACTGTACAAGCAAATGTTTTTTGTTTATTTGGAGAAAAATCACCTTGATGTTTATTAACATTTAGAAACATAAGAAAGATGAAAATTCATTTTTTTAATCATGAATATATGTTACAGAGAAAGTAAAAATGAACTAGTATCTAATAAAAGTGAGTCACACCTGCCCAGAGACCTTCCATCTAAGTTAAATATCGTATCAAGTCTTCATTTGTCAATCTCCATCACAGTCCACAACTCTGCTATACATGGCTTTCCAACTACTCCATTCATAAAGCATTGCCATTATTTTGTTTATTCATTTGTGGTGGATTTAAAAAGGCAAGAAAGGGTCCAAATTGTCCACATCTATTAATGACGCATTGGCCTTTACTCTTCTACTTCAAATTCTTCTGTTGGCACTCATACCAAATCTGGTGTCAGTGCCAAAATGATCATCAGATAAAATGGAAAGCAGTGGCCTGCGGCTGGGGAGGAGAGCAGAAGCAACTTATTCTTTGACTTAGAGGCGTGAGTTCTGATTAAAATAAATGATTAAAAAAATCTTCAAGTTTGGCTACAAATTTCCCAGTATGCTTGGACTAGCCAAATTATGTCATCGACTAGGGTCTAAATTAAAGGAAAATTCCTGTACTGACTAGACAGCTGTCTGTTCAGTAATGAAAGCTGTTGGAAATGGCTTCCTATCTCATATTCCCTCTATGCTCTTCCTATAAATGACTGAGCCCTAATCAGTTCATCAACTGACGTGCTTCACAATGGCATAAAAGGATGTCCTATTTTCTTCTAAAGAAACGTTTTAACATGTCTCTTTTCATGCACATATTAAAGACTCTCTGCTCCTTCTTATTTCCTCTTACAAAAAGCTCACAGAATTAACGAAGCCCCTTGAGGCCATCAGGACTCCAACTATGCCACCTGAGAGATGAGAAAACTGAGATAAAGAGAGACTTATGGGCCCGCCGCCGCCGCCACCGAAGCGGAGACCGGAGCCGCGAGCGCCACCAGGGCAGCAGCCGCCGCAGCCGCCGCCGCTGGGCTGAGGAGCCGGAGACGCGGGCGGACGAGGTGGCGGCGGCGGCGGAGCGGGAGCGGGCACCGGGCGCGGGCAGAGCGCGGCGGCGCGGAAGCTGGAGGAGGCCTTTCACCTTGCTGACACACTGAAGTGCCCAGAAGAAGAAATAGAACATTACAAGCACCCCAGAAACCTCTCATGCCCCACTCCTAGAAACTGCCTACTTCCTGCCTCCACCAGGTGTATTCCAGAGAACAAGTCTTCATACATCTTTGCTGTATTGACTCTGAGCTGTCAGGGGACTCAGGCTTATGAGGAGGTACTGTTACGCAAAACAGTGTCTAGTGAAGACGACAAGAAAGAGGGGAAAGGATCGGAAAAAGAAACTAAAACACCATAGAAAACCATGAGATCTATTAGATCTTTTGCCAATGATGATCGCCATGTTATGGTGAAACACTCAACAATCTATCCATCTCCGGAGGAACTTGAAGCTGTTCAGAATATGGTGTCTACTGTTGAATGTGCTCTTAAACATGTCTCAGATTGGCTGGATGAGACAAATAAAGGCACAAAAACAGAGAGCGAGACAGAAGTGAAGAAGGATGAGGCTGTAGACACCTATTCCAAGGATCAAGGTGGTCGGACATTGTGTGGTGTAATGAGGATTGGCCTGGTTGCAAAAGGCTTGCTGATTAAAGATGATATGGACTTGGAGCTGGTTTTAATGTGCAAAGACAAACCCACAGAGACCCTGTTAAATACAGTCAAAGATAATCTTCCTATTCAGATTCAGAAACTCACAGAAGAGAAATATCAAGTGGAACAATGTGTAGATGAGGCATCTATTATAATTCGGAATACAAAAGAGCCCACGCTAACTTTGAAGGTGATACTTACTTCCCCTCTAATTAGGGACGAATTGGAGAAGAAGGATGGAGAAAAGGTTGTGATGAAAGATCCTCCGGACTTACTGGACAGGCAGAAATGCCTGAACGCCTTGGCGTCTCTTCGACATGCCAAATGGTTTCAGGCAAGGGCAAATGGATTAAAATCATGTGTAATTGTCCTGCGCATTCTGCGTGATTTGTGCAACAGAGTCCCCACATGGGCACCATTAAAAGGATGGCCACTAGAGCTTATATGTGAAAAGTCTATAGGTACTTGTAATAGACCTTTGGGCGCTGGGGAGGCCTTGAGACGAGTAATGAAGTGTTTGGCATCTGGAATACTACTTCCTGGGGGTCCTGGTCTTCATGATCCTTGTGAGCGAGACCCTACAGATGCTCTGAGCTATATGACCATCCAGCAAAAAGAAGATATTACCCACAGTGCACAGCATGCACTCAGACTATCAGCCTTTGGCCAGATTTATAAAGTGCTGGAGATGGACCCGCTTCCATCTAGTAAGCCTTTTCAGAAATATTCCTGGTCAGTTACTGATAAAGAAGGTGCTGGGTCTTCAGCTCTGAAGAGGCCATTTGAAGATGGATTAGGGGATGATAAAGATCCCAATAAAAAGATGAAGCGAAACTTAAGGAAAATTCTGGATAGTAAAGCAATAGACCTTATGAATGCGCTAATGAGGCTGAATCAGATCAGGCCTGGGCTTCAGTATAAGCTCTTATCTCAGTCTGGCCCTGTCCATGCCCCAGTCTTCACAATGTCTGTAGATGTGGATGGTACAACATATGAAGCCTCAGGACCATCCAAGAAAACAGCAAAACTTCACGTAGCAGTGAAGGTATTGCAGGCAATGGGATATCCAACGGGCTTTGATGCAGATATTGAATGTATGAGTTCTGATGAAAAATCAGATAATGAAGGCAAAAATGAAACAGTGTCTTCAAACTCAAGCAATAATACTGGAAATTCTACAACCGAAACCTCCAGTACCTTAGAGGTAAGAACTCAGGGCCCTATCCTCACGGCAAGTGGCAAAAATCCTGTAATGGAGCTCAATGAAAAAAGAAGAGGTCTTAAGTATGAACTCATCTCGGAGACTGGTGGAAGCCATGACAAGCGCTTTGTAATGGAGGTAGAAGTAGATGGACAGAAGTTCAGAGGTGCAGGTCCAAATAAGAAAGTGGCAAAGGCAAGTGCAGCTTTAGCTGCCCTGGAGAAGCTGTTTTCTGGACCCAATGCAGCAAATAATAAGAAAAAGAAGATTATCCCTCAGGCAAAGGGTGTTGTGAATACAGCTGTGTCTGCAGCAGTCCAAGCTGTTCGAGGCAGAGGAAGAGGGACTCTAACAAGGGGAGCTTCTGTTGGGGCCACAGCTGCTCCTGGCTACATAGCTCCAGGCTATGGAACACCATATGGTTACAGCACTGCTACCCCTGCCTATGGTTTACCCAAGCGAATGGTTCTGTTACCCGTTATGAAATTCCCAACATATCCTGTTCCCCACTACTCATTCTTTTAGCAAATGACAGAAGCTCATTCCTATTGAACAATAATACAGTACAATACAGAATGCTTTCTTTGAACACATACTTGATCAAAATTATTTGTAAAGAACATCTTTCCTACTTTTTGATTTTAACAAATGCAAATTTAGTTCTCTAAAACTTGAAAACAAACAAAAAAAGAAACTAGTTCTGTGAAACGGTACCTCATTTCCGGAAAATAACTTATACCAGCCCTTCTGTTCTAGGGAAATAAGTCTAGCAGTTCAAAGTTTAAGTTTTAAGAGGAGTATCAGATTATGTAAAATTAAATTTGTGAAGGATGTATAGAGTCTCAAACACTGATCACAAATAAACTGCTTTGTTGTAAAAAAAAAAAAAAAAAAAAAGAGAGGCTTATGCCTGTCCATTTCTTGTTCCCCAAGATTGTATTGCTTTTACTCATCCTCATTACTAACCACATATTTTAAATTTAATTTAATTTAAATTTTAATTTTAATTTAAAATTATTTAAATTAAAATTAATTTAAAATTTAATTTAAAAAAAATAAATTTAATTTAAATTTTAAACATAGTTTAAATTTCACTATCCTACAAAAAATTGTACGTAAGCAGTTCCAACTCCTATCCAAATGGTCCAATTTTAAAGAAATATTTGATAAAATTTTAAGTCAACAAAATATTTGGCTGTCTCCTTATAACTAATTGTGATTGCATGTAATTCATCTGTTTATTCATTCAACTACCAGTTTTTGAGTACTGGGCACTCTTCTAGGAGTTGGCACCTTTACCATGAACAAGAGAGTAAATCACTGACATCTTAGGTAAATTTATAAAGGAATTTGTATCATTTCAACTTATGATAAGGATGACATAGATATAAATTAGTGATGAAGAAGAAAGTGATTACTTCAAGAATGTGGAAGACAGGATAACCTTAGACTGAGTGGACAGAGAAAGCTCTTTGGAAAAATGATATTTGAGCCCAGCTCTGAATGACAAGATGAGGCAAGACAAGCATTCCAGCAGAGTTAGCAGGGCAGGGCATGACCTGTGAGGTGGCACACTTGTCCTTCTCTCAAAGTAGCTCTTCTTCAAACGGTCAGACGCGAGGCAAACTCTACCTCCACGCTTGCTTCTGGGCAAAATTGGATGTAGGCGAAATTTGTCCTGGGAGCCTGAACTCTTTCTACTCACCCCTTTGTTACTTCTCTATTCTTTATTGATGCCTAAGCTTGTATCCCCAAATCACTCATGATCTTCTTCTTTCTACCAGCAAGCTAGCCCTGCATGCAGCGTGACATTATGATGCAGTGCTTTTTAAACTATTCCACTGAAAACCCCACTGCAGGGCTACATGAACCCATGCAGGTATGGCCCTGCACATACCCAATCTGTGCTGTATGCTACAAGGCAGATATGGAAAATATGTTATAGGTCGAGCTCTCAAGATATGTATAGTCCGGTTAGGAAGAATCAAGGCACAAATAACCATCCGAGAATCCTCAGGAAGATGTGCATTAACCATGTGGTAAAGACCAACCCCATGGTTAAGTAACATTAATAGGAGTTCCTGAAAAGGAAACATCACCATGGGTAGCTAATGGCTGTATTAACCTCAACACATTATTTTGACCATGGGTTTTTCTTTTCTCAAAGATGAGAATCACATCTAATATTTCTGTATAACTAAGCCCCTCTTAGCATTTTCAACATACTTGAGGTTCTTGTTTCTTATTAACTAAATAATTTTGAGTAAGACTAACTTGCTATTATAACAGACTATCCATAATTTCACCAGTTTTACGTAAGACTTATACTTGATCTTAAATAACAGGAAAGAAGGAACAACAGCTTTGGGCATAATCATTCGCACGAGCATTTGTTTACAAAGTACTCATATAATTTCCTCATTAATCCTTACAGAAACTCATACGTAGTCATTATTATACTATTTTACAGAAAGGGAAACTGAGGCTTATAGAAATCCTGTGACTGCTCAAAGTAAAAGCGGACTTGAGCCTTCTTGTTCTGGAGTTTGTTTTTTATACTGAATTGAAGCACGACTTATTGCAACTTATCTTTCTAGGCATAATATATGCAGCATTGGTATAACATGGAGATAACCTTAAAAAGCAGTTAGTAAGGGTGAGTAGGGAAAAATGCATTATAAGATCTAACCAAGAAGAATTAGGATGAAGCCTCAGAGGCAGAGAGTCAGAAGCACAAAGACTGGCAGACAGCAGATGACACATGTCATAACACAGCCTGAAGAGGCAGATTTTATAATTTTCCAGCTTACTTTAAAGTACCATTGAAATTACCAACTACGCCAATTTTGAAGGTTACCAAACACAGCTACAGAAAGTAGTGTGACCACTAGCAAGACACTTAACTGCCTCCAAAGAGTTTCATTACAGAATGAGCCAGGTAGACTGACTGACCCCTGAATTCAATTTTAGCTCCACAATTGCCCACAATCAATTTAGCACAGCTGAATGCAAGAATGCTCCCTTTGAAAAGGAAGGTGGAAAATTGGTGGAAACTGTTTTTTAAATGCATTCAACGTCCCAGAAGTCAGTAAACCAATAGGTGAGCCATAAGTACTTGTAGATGCTGGGATTACACATGATCTACTTTTCCTTCTCTTTCTTATTCTTTCTTTTCATAATTTTTTAATAATATGCATTTACTACTTTCATCATATAAACATGTTTTTAAAAATAAATGCTTAGTTGATGAGTATGTGTGGCAATAATGGTAAGACCCTCAAGATTACCTGCCACCTAAGCCTCATGAAAGCCCAGAGTCACCAGAGGTGCCCATTTCTACCAGGAAGACTGTTCACCTTAAGTCAGACTTCCACTCTGGTATTTAAGACAAGCTCACTACTTGCAGCATTTCAAAGATATCTGAGGTATTTCTTCTAAAATAAATAAATCCAAAAGTGCAATAAGTAATAAACATGGTGGTAAACTGTTTACACCGAGAGCATTAAGTGGAACTATCAAAAGCGGTTGCTTTGGGAGGGATTTGAGGAAGAGAAGCTGGCTGTGTAGTCTGCTCCGCCAGAAGTCAAAGGTTCTGGATTCTAACAACTCGGATACAAACTGCACACTCCAAGCAGAGCATTCAAACTTGTCTACAAATGCCTGGTAAGGAACTGAACTTTGAAAGAGCCTTTGATGAAACTTGGAGTGGCTTTCTCAGGTCTAAGAGAGTGGCGTCTGGGGCTTGTTTACACAGATTGGGATGAGAAGCTATTTACATTTCAAATGCATATTTGCTTTTGAAAGAATCAACTTCAGATGGTTTCAAGGGACTTTTTGGAGACCCAGCCAAAGGAGCACTACCATCCTCCAGTTTTGATTGTCACAAGGCAGCGGTGTGTCCGTCTACATCTAGTGTCTGAGGGTCACCCAAGAAGCCAAATATCATGCGAGGGACAGGTGCACACAAGAATAGCCCTGCCCCAAATGCCAATGGCCTAAGTAAAATAAACCAGCCACAAAAAGACAAATACTTATGATTCCACTTATGTGAGGTACCTAGAGTAGTTAAATTCATAGAAACAGAAAGTAGAATGGTGGTTGTCAAGGAGTAAGAATAGGGAGTTATTATTTAACGGGCACAGAGTTTCAGTTTTGCAAGATGAAGAGCACTGGAGATGGACAATGGGGTGATGGCTACACAACACTGTGAATGTACTTAATATCACCGAGCTGTACACTTAGAAATGGTTAAAATGGTAAATTTATGTTATGTGTATTTTACCACAATTGAAAATAATTTTTAAAAAATGCAATAGTGCCTCCAATTGAGATACATTGAATCCCAGCCCAATCCTGAATCTGCCAAATTGAACATCAGAGTGAAGAATGGGCTCCATTCTCTTGATCACTTAGCACTAACAAGGGGTCAAGTTCTAGCACATAGCCCTTACACAAGGCCCAGTGCCAAACAGGCCAAAGTCCCATGAAATATAAACAATAGTGAGCTGGTACAGCTCAAATCCTTGTGAGACATACGAAGAGACTTCATTCCATTAGGTTTAAGAACTCAGAGAACACCTCATTTGGTTCCAAATGCGATGTGTGTACAAAAAAATCTTTTTAAATTGTAAAACAATAAATAAATAAGGTATCGCACTTCTTATTCAATAGAGATCCTCCATCCTGTTCCTTCGCATTGAGACATTCTACCACAACCAGAGCTGGAAGGCTTTATCTGGCATACGCTTCTGAGAACACAATAGTTACTAAACATTAGAGAGGAAAAAACACATTAATTTTGCAAGACAGCATGCACTATCAAATTTGGTGTTTAGACTCTTACAAATCAATAAGGAAAATATGACATGCCTATGGGAAAATGGAAAGGGGCGCAAACAAGCAATTTTTTAAAGATATACAAAAGGGTGGACAAATGCATGGAAAAGCGTTCAGTTTCCTTAGTAAACAGAAAAGTGCTAATTAAATAATGAAGATATTTAGGTTTATTGACAAGATTAGAGATGATGTGACTGGACCAGTGGCCTTCCTCTTGCCTTCCTCCAGATGAAAACAGAGGAGAATAAATTCCTTGACTATGAAAAATCTTTGCTAGAACTGTCATCTCACAGATTGCTTTCATATTTGCAAAGAAAGAGACAAAAAAGAGAAAGTAGATCCTTTCCTATTCCTGCAAGGCCTAAAGTGCATGACTGGAAACAGGCACAGAAAGAATAGTATCCTGCACAGAAAGAGAGAAACAGTTTGCAAATTATAAGACAAGAAAACAATCTTGTCTTCTTTAGGTGTTTAGACTATCCAGTGCCTGAGAATTAAAGCTTGACCTTAGAAGATACGTGAGTATTTGCTGGGTTTCACAGGAGTAATGGTGAGGAAATCAGCCTGCAGCTCACATACCTGTTACCGAACCTGAAGTGAGTTCGCTCACCCGTTGCGCAGCAAGCCAATCTCTGACACCGGGGGTGGTGGAAGAAAGTAGGAACTTTATTTTTGCACAGCGCTGAGCAAGGAGAGAGGGCAGCTAACAGTGAAATCCCGAACTCCCCGAAAAAGCTAAAAGGAAGGGTTTTCATTTGGGGTTTTAGGTAGGGGAGGGGGAGCATATGGCCTTGCTGGTCGGAGCTTTCCCACCAGCCTGTCTTTGGCCTTGAGACACTTGCAGAGAGGAGGGAGCTCATGACCTTGCTGGTCAGAAGCTTTCCCACCAGTCTGTATCTCTTTGTGGGGAGGAGATAGTCCAGGTGCTTGTCCTTGACGGTGTCTGTCTCCATGGAGCATAGTGGATTCTGGAGCCAGGAAGCCAGAGAGTAAGCAGGGAATGAGTGTTTTGGTTTTAACCCCATATATGCTGGGTTTAGTGTGGGGAAACTGATATTAGGGTCGATATCATACCGTCTATCACAATGGATACAAGGCTGGAAAGGGGCCCCCGCACCTCCTGGACCCACAGGAGACTTGTGCTCCAAGCCTTCTTGGGAAGAAGGGCTTTACTTTTTTCTTAACTACTTGCCATTTGAACTTAGAGAAAGCCTTCCTAAGTACATTATTTTACTTTCCCCTTCCTTTGTTTAAATTCTCTTTTTTTAAATTGCCTGGACCCTTCAATAAAGAAGGTTGCAAACACTTGAACAGCTGGATTGGTGGGTGTCAGGGAGACTGAGGCACAGGATGTACATGAAGGGTCTCCACTGAAGCCTGTGGGGTACATGGGGGTCAATAGCCTGTCAAGGGGATTGTGTCCTAATATCCAGCCAGTGGCCAACCGTAGGGAGGCCCCACCTACACTGCAAATTTCCTGTTGACAGGGACCAGATCTTCTCCATGCTTGTGTCTCATTCAGCATTGTACCCAATGCCTCACCCACTTACAATGCTCAGTTCTTCTTCACGCCTACTTTGGCAATAACTGTCAAGTGGTATTTTCCTTTAAATAAAAAACACAAAAACGGACTCTTGTTTTTCCCAAGGTGTTTCCCTTCTAACTAGGAGTTTAGTAAATCATTTTATTAACCAAAATACTCAGTGATGGGTTACAAATGGCCCTGAGGACAGAAGTGGGAAAATCCTATCCCCATTTCTTCTGGGGTGAATTGCATGAGGCCCATTTTTGGCCAGGACCCTGTACATCAGTGATGGACTGTAAGGCTGCATTTAATTAGGAGATGCCTGGAAGTTTATGTCGGTCTGGATTCTGGGCATGTTAAGAAGCCAAGTTCTGACAGTGGTGAGACACTCTATGCCCAGCTCTCCTGGAATGAAAGAAAACAGCTGTGTTTGTAGAAAGCAGGTGGACATCATTAACTGATTGCCAAATAGTCACTGGATGCACGTCTCCCCCTTTGCAGGAAGCAAGGAGATGGGTCTGTCCGGGAATGCTCTTTAAATTAGGGCCTAAAAATTTGCAGAAATTTCAAAATTCTCATTACTACCTCCTCCCTCAAGTCCACAGGACTTTTTAACAATGACACGCTGTGCCCTCAGTGCCATTTGTTTTTGAGAAATAGGTGGAATCCCCTGAAGTACTATTTTCCTTTATTTAAAATGTGAGCTATTTGTCAAGAGCACTGTCTCAGCACCAGATGTCTAGAATTACCTTCAGGATGGATCGTGTCTTAGGCCAGGAGGGCATCTGTCAACTACCCGAGAGGGAAAAACAGGCATGCATTCCAACGCTGTACATCAGAATAACTGAAAGCATGCTAAGAATCTTCCACGACATCTGCTACAACCACTCCACCATGCCTAATAAATGTTTCCCCTTTGACCTTCTAGGCGATGTGCCCTTCCCCCTCAAGAGCGGTAAGGGCAGAGAGAAGGGAATGGGGAGCATCCCTACATCTGCAGTCAGGACTGCTATGCAGGATTCTGCATCCCACCGACCTTGTCACCTATTCATTCTAATTATTGGAAATGCCTCAAAAACACGCCCTTTGTCCATGCCACCTCCCTGGCCTGGATTACTGGAATAGCCCCCCAAAAGCCCCACATCCACTCCAAATCAACTCTCTTATCCACTCCAAAGCAACCCACATATCACATTTGCCTTTGTTTCCACAAAAAAGTTTACACGGTTCATTTTGACTCTCCAACTCAATAATAAGTCGTTTATTAACTAGTCGATTAAATAAATAACAGCAATAAAAACATTGTTTGTAAAGTCCAAGCACCTCACCACAACACCCCATCAAGCTCCACCCCAATCCTAAATGTCGGCACACAAGACAAAGGCAAAGGATTTATGCTGGGTGTTAGGATTAGATTTATTTAATAGTCCCATTTAATCTCACTGAAACTTGATAGATGTTGATGGACCACCAGCTGGATATAAATTGGAATGCGAAGTAGAACAGGAAATGATTTTCACCTTTGGACGCAAAGTTTTCCTTGTGTTTATTTAGGTAATATGTGTTTCAACTCACTTCTGTACCTTCTGGGTCAAAATTTGTATTGCCTACCAGTGGTCCCAGGATGAGACCTCAAGGAGCAGTGGTTGGAATTGAGGGGTGGCAATATGAAATGGGATTAGGACTGCCCTGAAAGATAGCAGATCATCTCACTCAGGGGGGATAATTATGCCCCCAGTTGACCTTGAGCTTAATGGTTAAGCCCAAAGATCAAGAGAATACGAAGCTGGGGAATTTTAGGGGGAACATTGCTTCCACTTGCCTGTTGTTTCCTTCCCCGTGGAGGGAGTGCCACGGGGTGACACTTCTGACCTCTTGCTGCCACTTCCCTTTCTCAAAGCAAGTGAGAGGCAGTGACTAATGTGATTAGCAAATTTGGGCAGTATGCACAGCTCAGTCCTTTCCTCCTCTTAAGAATAAGCTGCCTGTGGACATCATCCATCGTGCTACTCCTCCGGGATCAGTTAGCAGCCTATTGACTCTCACCCTAAACTAGAATCTCAGATTTAGCCTTTATCAGAAATGAAGATAATGTCTTGGTTTCTCATCCTTTGTTTTCCTTCAGCACTGGGGGAGGGAGGAGGCAGCACCGTCTACTGAGGCTCCCTCTACTCCTCTAATATTGCCTGTCTGCTGAAGCTATTGGTGACTCTAAGCCTTTTATTAAGGCCATTCCACCCTCCTCAAAAGTATTTCCTGCTCATTTTCCAGTTCTTCAGACTCAGCAACTCCACAACTCCCTTGCTGAACGTTCCTGCCTCCAGTACCCACCTAATCCCCCTTCCAGCATTCATGCTAATGCAAAACTAGTTATATGGCTTTATCTTATGTTCCCAGGATGTCCAGTTCCTAAGCAACTCACATTTATTTTGTAATTCTTCCATCTTTGTGGCACCCAACATAATGTATGCATGTTGAAAGTACTTGATAAATTATTTTTTAATAAATTGGTACTTTCTCTGACATCCAAAAAAGTCTGAAATGTTTCCTTTCTATTTTAACAAAATGATAATTTCAGAAATATGAATGTTTGGACCACGAAAGGTAGAATTTCTAGCAGTGTATTGCTTGTTGCAATATGTATAAATTGTGTGTGGAAAGTCAAAGGAATTACGTATTTCTGCAAACCTGACCTCAGAACACTTTTGGCATTCTTGATGTCTTTGTCTACTGAGCACCTGCTCTACACCTGGCCCCATTTGAGGGAAAGGGGATACAAAGAAGGTCAGAGCCTGGCTCTCATGAGATCACCTGGAGATGAGCGAGATCTCAAGTGTGGCCCATAGACTGTCTCATCAGAGTCACCAGCTGGTAAATGTTCAGACTCCCAGGTTCCAGGATCTACTGCATCAGAATCTCCGGGAGTGGGCCCAGTCATCTCTTATTAAATGAGTTCCCGGGATTCTTAGGCTCACTGAGAACCACTGCTGAAGAGCAAAATGAAGATGTGGAAGTGCTGAGATCGAGTTATGAACCCAATACTGGAGAAGAACAAGGAGGAGCAGCTGATGGAATGCTTTTGAGGGGAAGCAGAGGATCTTCTGGATGGAGGGATGTCTGAGCAGAGGTGATGATGGATAAAGGAGTTAATCAAATAACAAAAGGGGGAAGGTAGCCCCAGAAAGCAATGGAGTTTTAATTTTTTTTATTTTAATATGCAATGGTTCTTGCTCAAAATAAATTCACCCAACAGGATATTGTTTTGTGGTTGTTGTTAATACCTGCTATCTGGATAACACTCTGTTCCACTTAATTCTCACAACAACCCTCCAAGATAAGCAGAGCTAATATTTTGTAACCTACTTTATATATAAAGAAACTGAAGTGAATAGTTTGTCTACATCATACTCCTGGGAAATGGCAAACCCAGGATTAGAAGAACTGGTGTTCTGATCCCAGTACTGGTGACTTTTGTTTCACCATGACATGCTCTCACTTAAAGAATTTATACCAACTTTAAAATACCTTCTACTATCCAATCTCCCCCTTCTGATTAAGGACTCAGAAAGGATTGATGTAGGCTAGATTACCTCTGATGTTCACCCAAGCACTAAAATTCCACAGATCTGTGAAATTTTTTAAAACTTGTTAAAATAAAAGTTACGATCTCAGCTAATAGATTCACTCATTCATGAGACGTTGCCTTGGTTTCCAAGTATGTGTTTATTTTCAGGCAAAAGCCATGGTTGAATTGGAAAAGAGCAGCTGGAAAAAAACATCAAAAATGACACTATGATTCAAGTAAGAGTGCAAAGATAAAAGGAAAAGGCCACCACGAATGAACACTGTGACACAAGATGATGTCATATGAATATCATTCAAATTCCAGTAAATTTTTAAAAGAAAAATATTTAGCTACTCATAGAATTAGTTCTGGTTTTGGAATCATTTGTTGCAATTAAGACACAGCCTTTCTCATTTTGACCTATTTCAATCTGACAAATGAATAGTGTAGAAGAAATACCCAGGTCTGTCTTTCAAATAGCATTGGTATTTGCTTGAGGAGTGGATATTTTTCATTTTTAATTTGTGTTAATTTTTAATAATTTATTTCAATAAAGTGATCTTTAAGATTAGAAACTGAAGAAGACTAGAAAAGTCACAAAAATGTGGAGATTAAACAAAATGCTACTGAACAACGATTGAGTCAATGAAGAAATCAAAGGAGAAATCAAAAAATTCCTGGAGACAAATGAAATTGAACATACAACATGCCAAAATATACGGGCTACAACAAAAGTGGTTCTAAGAGGGATGTTTATAGCAATTCAGGCCTACCTCAACAAAGAAGAAAAATCCCAAATACACAATCTAACAGTGCATTTAAAGGTACTGGAAAAAGAACAACAAACAAAGCCCAAAATCAGCAGAAGGAAGGAAATAATAAAAATCAGAGCAGAAATGAACAAAATAGAGACCAAAAAAAATTAGAAAAAATTAATGAAAACAAGAGCTGCTTCTTTGAAAAGGTAAACAAAATTGACAAACCCTTAGCTAGACTCACAAAGAAAAAAGGGAGAAGGCTCAAATAAATAAAATCAGAAATGAAAGAGGAGAAATTACAACAGACACCTCAGAAATAGAAAAGATAAGAGAATACTATGAAAGGCAGTAAACCAATGAATTGGATTATCTAGAAGAAATAAATAAATTCTTAGAAACATACAACCTTCCAAAACTGGACCAAGAAGAAGCAGAGAATCTGAATAGACCAATCACCAGTAAGGAGATCAAAACAGCAATCAAAAACCTCCCAAAAAGCAAAAGTTCAGTACCAGATGCATTCCCTGCTGAATTCTACCAAACATTCACAGAAGATTTAATACCTACCCTTCTCAAACTCTTCCAAAAAATTGAAGAGGAGGGGAGGCTTCCTAACTCATTCTACGAAGCCAACATTATCCCGATACCAAAACCAGACAAGGACAACACAAAAAAAGAAAATTACAGGCCAATACTACTGATGAACATCGATGCAAAAATCCTCAACAAAATACGAGCAAATCGAATACAACAATACATTAAAAAGATCATACATCATGATCAAGTGGGACTTATTCCAGGGATGCAGAGATGGTTCAACATCCACAAATCTATCAGTGTGATACAAAACATTAACAAAATGAAGAATAAAAATCACATGATCATCTCAATAGATGCAGAGAAAGCATTTGACAAGACAGAGCATCCATTTATGATAAAAACTCTAAATAAAATGGGTGTAGAAGGACAATACCTCAACATAATAAAGGTCATATATGACAAACTCACAGCAAATATCATACTCAATGGAGAAAAAGTGAAAGCTATCCCTCTAAGAACAGGAATCAGACAAGGATGTCCACTTTCACCACTCTTATTTAACATAGTATTGAAAGTCCTAGCCAGAGCAATCAGGCAAGAAAAAGAAATAACAGGGATCCATATTGGAAAAAAAGAGGAGAAACAGTCACTCTTTGCAGACAACATGATTTCACATATAGAAAACCCTAAAGAATCCACTAAAAAAATTTTAGATTTAATAAATGAATACAGTCAAGTTGCAGCATACAAAATCAACATACAAAAATCAGTTGCATTTCTGTACACTACCAACAAAGTAGCAGAAAGAGACATCAAGAATACAATCCCATGTACAATTGCAACAAAAAGAATAAAATACCTAGGAATAAACTTAACCAAAGAGGAGAAAGACCTGTACACCAAAAACTATAAAACATTGTTGAAAGAAATCAAAGAAGACACAAAGAAATGGAAAGATATTACATGCTCTTGGATTGGAAGAATTAACATAGTTAAAACGTCCATACTTCCTAAAGCAATCTATAGAGTCAATGCAATCCCTATCAAAGTCCCAACAACATTTTTCACAGAAATAGAACAAAGAATCCTAAAATTTATCTGAAACAACAACAGACCCCGAATAGCCAAAGGATTCCTGAGAAAAAAGAACAAAGCTGGAGGTATCACATTCTCTGATTTCAAAATATGCTACAAAGCCATAGTAACCAAAACAGCATGGTACTGGCACAAAAACAGACACACAGATCAATGGGACAGAATCGAGAGCCCAGAAATAAACCCACATGTTTATGGACAGCTAATATTCGACAAGGGAGCCAAGAGCATACAATGGAGAAAGGAGAGTCTCCTCAATAAACGGTGTTAGGAAAACTGGACAGCCACACGCAAAACAATGAAAGTAGACCATTCCCTTACACCATACACAAAAATCAACTCAAATTGGATTAAAGACTTGAATGTAAGACCCAAAACCATGAAACTTCTAGAAGAAAACATAGGCAGTACGCTCGTTGATATCGGTCTTAGCAGCATATTTTCAAGTACCATGTCTGACCAGGCAAGGGAAACAAAAGAAAAAATAAACAAATAGGACTACATCAAACTAAAAACCTTCTGCACAGCAAAGGAAACCATCAACAAAATGAAAAGATAACCTAAAAATTGAGGGAAGATATTTGCAAACCATACATTAGATAATGGGGTTAATATCCAAAATATACAAAGAACTCATACAGCTCAACAACAACAACAAAAAACCAACAACCCTATTAAAAATGGGGCAAAAGATCTGAATAGAGATTTCTCCACAAAAGATATACGGATGGCCAACAGGCAAATGAAAAGATGCTCAACATCATTAGCTATCAGGGAAATGCAAATCAAAACTACAATGAGATATCACCTCACTCTGATCAGAATGGCTATAATTAACAAGACAGGAAACAAGTGTTGGAGAGGATGTGGAGAGATGGGAACCTTGTACACTGCTGGTGGGAGTGCACACTGGTGCAGCCACTATGGAAAGCAGTATGGAGTATCCTCAGAAAATTAAGAATAGATCTACCATGTGATCCAGCTATCCCACTGCTGGGTATTTATCCAAAGAACTTGAAAACACAAAGGCATAAAGATACATGCACCCCTTTGTTCATCACAGCATTATTCACAATAGCCAAGACTGGAAGCAACCTAGGTGCCCATCAAGGGACGACTGGATAAAGAAGATGTGGTATATACACATAATGGACTACCACTCAGCCATAAGAAACAATGAAATCCGGCCATTTGTGTCAACACGGACGGACCTTGAGGGTGTTATGCTAAGTGAAATAAGTCAGAGGGATAAAGTCAAATACCGTATGATCTCACTCATAAGTAGAAGATAAAAACAACGACAAACAAACACATTGCAATGGAGATTGAATTGGTGGTTACCACAGGGGAAGGGAGGAGGTGGGAGGGCAAAAGGAGTGATTAGGCTCACATGTGAGGGGATGGACTATAATTAGTTTTTGGGTAATCTACACAGAAATCTAAATACATTACAATTCCAGTTTATGAAAATAAAAATATAGTCCGAAAGGTAAATAATGTTATAATCCAATGTTACTGCAATTAAATAAATAAATAAAAGATTGGAGAGTGGGTGAAAGTAGAATAAGGCATATCATTTAATATGCTTTCAACTTAAGTAACCGAAAACTTTGGCTTAATTGATTTAATCAATAAGGAATTTATTATTTCACATAGTAAGAAGTCAAAATACAAAACAGTCCCAGGACTGATTGATTTAGCAGCTCACTGGCACCATTAAGGATCAGGTTCTTTCCCCTTTTTTTGCTCAGCTGTCTTCAGCAAATTTACCTCATCCACAAACAAATAGAAATCAGTTTTTAGACATCATATTTTTATTTCAACGGCCAGACACAGACAAGAAACTGTTTTATCAATGGATTAACCTTTTCCCAGAAGCACTCCAGCCGACTTTCCATCTCATCTCATTGGCCGAAATTGTGTCGGATCTGGAAATATTTGGGAGCATTTTTAATTGTCACAGTGATGGGAGATGCTTTGGCATTTAGATAATGAAGATCAAGGATGTTAAATGTCCTGCAATGCCTGAAGTAGTCCCACAAAACACAGAGTTAACCTACCAAAAATGTCTAAAGTATCCTCCTTCCAACTTTGAAAATCACCAGCATTGGACCCTGGGGCTGGATCTAGGGCCTGCCTCCCCTGAACCACATGGTCCTGTGAAGCGTGGGTTCTGGAAGGCAATCAGTGTTCTGCTGGATGGGTAGCACCATCAGTACCTGCTATGGAGTGGTAGCCAGTGAGACCATTAACAAAGTGAGAATACTGGAAGCTAATTCAAGATATTCTTTCTTCCTGAGCTCTTAGATTCACACATCATGTCTTACACAGTTTTACATGATTTTAAACGATGAGCACTTCAAACGTGATACATGTAGGAAACTCAATGTTCTAATAAAATGAACGGATGGATGTAATGACTTTCACACTTGGTTCATACTATTTTGACAAGGATGATAGTTGTGAACAGCAAGTTATGCTCACCTCCAAAAAGCCACAGGAAAAGTATATATTTCATTTATCCACAAGCACCAACTTTTTTCCATTAAAAGCAACAAAGCACTGTAAGGGTTTGCTGCACGAGGCTGACTGACAACAGGGCCTTCACGGAGGCCGTGGGGCGGTGGGGCGGGGACTAGTTCCACCTGGCTGATGGAACTAGTAAATCTAGTTCTGATTTATTTTCAGCATGGAGGAAGAGTTCCTAAACCCTGCTAGTTCTCTTTGTTTCCTTTTTATGCATCTCTTCTACCTCTTGAATTGAGCCCTGAGTTATACTGATGAAAGATTCCAGTTTATGAAAATAAAATCATATTGTCTTCAAATATTTGAAGACAAGTCATGTGGAAGAGAGAGAAGACATTTCTCTGTGGCTCCAACAGATTGGACCAGGATGGGTGGGTGACAGCTATAAGGGGATCATTTTCTAGCAGTTGGAGTTCTGTACAGATGGAATGATAAGCCTTAGGTAAGAATAAGGATGTAGGTTTGGCAATCTCTGTCAGAAAGAGTTAAAGAACTTTGGACTAGATGATCTTTAAGGTGCCAAGTGCCTTCTAGCCCAGTGATTAATTGGCCCTAATGAAAACCTTGCTTTGGGAACAAATTCCCACTCTCCACTGCCTAGTCCCATATTCACAGTGAATTTCATCAGATCTCTTCTGTTCAAATCCAAAAGATAGTGCTAATTTACGCCATTTTAAAGAACTAGTACATTGTAGTATAACTGAACATTTTAGCTATATAAAGAGAAAGAGAGTGGTTAGAATGTCTTGCTCATATTTAACTGGTGTTCAAGCAACTTTCACTATTTCATAATAAATACATAACTGTATAATATGTTAGGAAATTTTTTCACAAATCAAATCCAAATTTGCTCAAATATTCTGCCTAACACAGACTTTGGGAATCCATCCAAAAGTCTTCTGAATCACATGCAATTCCAAAGTGTCCATCTTTCACAGCCCTCAGCAAGTTTTGGCCTCTCTGGTCAGTTACAAAAAGCATCACTTCATATAGTTAAAACACTCCTTAGAAAGTTAGATATTTCACATTTCAATATATCTGTCTGTCCTCGCATAGATGTGCAGATATATATGCTATTTCTTTAAAAGTGATTATGTTACTTTTCAGTGCTCCAGCTAGAAAAATATGACATAAAATTCATATTTATCTGGGATAGTTTTACTAACTACTTATAAATTCATTTATCCCTTTCCTATTTACAAGGCATAGATCTTAAATAATATTCTCTTTTCTAAGTAGTCACACAATTCCAGAAGAAAAAAATAATGTGTGTTTAGGAAAAGTAGATGAGCTTCATAAGTTACCAAGGCCAAATAGTTATTATTTAATGAAACCAACAAATATTTAGATACCAAATAGTTGATCAACATCCTCAACTACAAAAATATACCTGAAAGCTTCACCTATTTCTAAAATGGCACTTGTCAAAAAAATTTCATCAACTTTAATAAAAACCCATTACATAATGCTTCAAAAATACTCTTACTGAATTCATGATTTAAAAAGAAATCTAAAGTAAAATAAGCCAATCACAAAAAAAAAAAAAACTATGTGATTCCACGTATATGAGGTCCCTAGAGCAGTCAGATGCATAGAGACGGAAGGTAGAATGTGCCAGGGCCTGGGGGGAGGGGGCGTGGAGCTGTTTAATGGGGACAGGGGTTTAGTTTTTCAAGATAAAAAGAGTTCTGAGGATTCGTTGCACAACAATGTGAATGTACTTAACACTACTTAACTGGTTAAGACAATAAATTTTATGTATATTTTACCACAACTAATAATTTAAAAATTAAAAAAAGAAATAAATCAATTTCTAACTCTGCTGAAAGGACCTAAAAGCAAAGACACCCCAGTAGTGGTGGGCACACCTGGTGCCCATATCTTGTTTTCTAAACACCATTTTCAACTGAAAGGAGAGAGACTGATCCCAGAAAAAGTATAAGTTGAACCTGGAATATCTTATTGTGCTGGCAAGCAAGATAGGGCTCAAAAACTGATGGGAACTTATCAAAAGGTTGCAGGAGCCAGCCGAACAGGGTTCCCAGTGCCCAAACTTGCAATAACTTGAGCATCAAAATGAATCATGAAAGTCATGGATTATAGCACATTAAAAAAACAATCCATGAGTTCATGCTGATGCCAAAACAAACAACAAAATAATTAAGAGGAAAATATTTTTGAAAGCAGAAAGCCAATTAATAAAGGTTAGAGGAAATAATAGAGCTAGGAAATTACTCTTTTGCAATCATTATACTAATAATTGGTTCAAGCAAGAACCATCACTAGGTGCTAAAATGATTAGATGCAAGTTCATGTGGAACAGATTATTTGCACAATCCAAAATCTCTCCCCACAGATGATTTATTAATTACAAAGGGGGGAAATGATACCATCATAGCGGGGAAATCTGGAAGATACCACCCTAACATAGTGATCAGAGATAGCACCAACGATGGGAGAAACTGACAGGGGGTATGACCTGGTGTAATGCAGTGAGGACACAGCACCGCTTACATGGTGATACCCCTGCTAAAGACACACAACCTAAAGAAAAACGCAGAACAGCCAGAAAAATCCAAACTAAGGGATATTCTGCAAAACAACTCACCTGTCCTCTACCAAAATATCAGTCATAAAAGACAAAAAAAAAAAAATACTGGGGCAGACCCAGTGGCATAGTGGTTAAGTTTGTGCGCTCTGCTTTGGCAGCCCAGGGTTCACAGGTTCAGACCCCCAGCACGAACCTACACACTGCTCATCAAGTCACGCTGTGGTGGCATCCTATGTATGAAATAGAGCAAGACTGGCACAGATGTTAGCCTGGGAACAATCTTCCTCATCAAAAAAACAAACAAATAAACAAAAACAAAAAAAAAACTGAGAAAATATTCCAGATTAAAGGAGATGCTATAAGTGACAATGTTGGCACAGTTGGCAATTTTGAATAAAGACTATATTTAGATAATATTGTTTTGATTTTAAATTTCCTTAATTTGATCATTATACTTATCTTTGATAGGAACCATAGACTTTTGAGTAGGGGAAGTACAGAATGAGAACTGGGCTTTAGGAAGATTGATAATATTTAAGGTGATGTCTTGACATATGTATACATTGTGAGATGATTACCACAATCCAGAAAATTAACATATCCATCCATTCACCTTTTTTGGTGGTGAGAACATTTGAGATTTACTCTCTTAGCAAATTTCAAGTCTACAATACATTATGTTCTAAAATACATAAAATACATTATGTTCTAAAATTTTTTTTTAAGTCCAGATATTTAACAAGAAAACAGTAGAGAATTAACACATTCTTTCTTTCTTCTTTTCTTTCTTTTTTTTGGTGGTCAGTCTACACCATTGGTTCTTGAACGGTGGTTATTGTTATGTAAGAGAATCCCTTATTTTTAGGAGGCAATAAAATAAGTAAATATAAAATAGGTATACACATGCATATTAAGAGGAGAAGAAAGAAAATGGAGCAAAATGTTAACAATTGGTTAATTTAGTGTAGGGTATGCACACATTCATTATTCTATTCTTACAAGTTTGAAATTTTTTCCAAATGAAAGTTCAAAAGTCAAACAAAATGATAAAGTCACATGTCTTGATGCAGGACTCTTTAAGCTTCTCATTTCTAAAATTTGAGTGACTTCAAAATCAAATATATCTTTAGATGGACTTTCTAAGAATATTTTTAAAATACGATCACCACTTCTTGTTACTTTCTAAATTATCAAAAGTTTACCTTGGAAAAAAATAACTATAACATTATTGGTTGGAGGAAATAATATATGATCTTTAGGCAGTCTTTCCATATAAAATTCAACACTTTATATTTTGTGGAACCCCAGAAATACCTGTGATGTGAGCTATTTAGCTAATGATTTTTCACTACATTCGTGTCTTATATTTCAGGAAATATGACTAAAACAAAAGTATATCCAAATAAAGATAAACAGCTACTATTAATATCATAATGTTCTGAAAACTTAATTTCAAAATACATTCTATATAATAACTGCAGCTGATGTTATAGATGTCAAAAGAAAATACAAACAATCACCCAAGTCATTCAAAGAGGATGGAGCACAGGGGAGCCACAAGCTTAGCTCAGTGCTCTGCCTAGACTATGCCCCCAATATGTGAGCACCAGGGCTTCTCCACCTTCACACTGGACACTTGGGGCAAGATCATTCTTGTCGTGGATGACTGCCCTATACATTGTAGGATATTTAGCAGCATCCCTGGCCTCTATCCACTAGATGCCGGCAGCACATACCCTCCACCCCCGCCCAGTCACGACAACCAAAAGTCTCCAGGCATTGCCAAATATCCTCTGTGGAGGAAAGTATAAAACTGTCCTATCTGAGAACCATTGGTGTAAACTGACTGACCAAAAAAAAGAGAGAGACAGGTGTTTTTTAATTCTTTACTATTTTCTTGATTTTTCCTGTTAAATATCCTGATTTTTTTGTCAGAACATAATGTATTGTAGACTTGAAATTTGCTGAGAGAGTAGATCTCAAGTGTTCCCACTACATACAAAAAAATGGTAACTATGTGAGCTGATAGATATGTTAATTATCCTGATTGTAGTAATCATTTCACAATGTGTGTGTATATATATATACATTAAAACATCACCTTAAATATATACAACTCTACACCTTAGGTATGTACACTTGTACACCTTAAATTTTTGTTTGTCAATCATGCTTCAATAAAGCTGGAGGAAAACTTTTAGAACAAAAGTCAGTTCTCTGCAGTTACGCAAAGTAGAATTTGTACACTGAAGTAAGTGAAAACAATCTGAAGCTTTATCAGCTCCCTAAAGCACAGCCCATATTCTGTGCTTCCCCGACGCAAAAGTCCACAATAGTTCCCACCAAAAATAAGTTCAAATTCCTAGTCTTGCCTTTGAGACTCAACACAATTTCATACCAATCTACCTTTCTAGGCTTATCCTGAGAAGCCCCGCTTGGATCAAGTCATCCTGGAAGGTATACTGAGATACCATATGCCAGTCCCAAATCTCCAAGCCAGTAATTATGCACACTGAGATGGTGACTTCTCCTCTTGGTTGTGTATGTAGCCTTGCAACTCCACCAAGGGATAAAAGTGATTATAGAGATGATGAAATTAATTAATCATATAGTGTTAATTTTGGGGAAAGGGGCAGGTTGAATTAAGTACTGGTGTTCACAAGCTTCATAATCATTGTATTACTTTGTGTATATTTTGTTTTTTAAAGATTTTTTGAAATACTAAGCATGATCTGATATATCAAGTATATGAAGTTTATAAGCTTGAATTATAAGATTTATAAAATACTTATAAATCTACCATAAATTTATATTTATAAGGTAGAGTATGCTTTTTTAAATGCATATCTTGCACATGGAAATAGTGTGTTATGTAAAAGCATACATGATTATAATATGCAAATAAAAGGGATTTTTTTTCTATTAGGCACTCAAATTTTTCTAATGATCACGTAATACTTAAAAGTAAATAGACATTCATCTTGTTATATTCACTTTCTTCTACATGATACAGCCCAGATTTTAACTACTCATAATTACACTACAAATGCTTAATGAAATTGTCTGCTTTGAGAGGCCGGCCTGGTGGTACAGCAGCTAAGTTAGCACATCCCGCTTCGGTGGCCTGGGGTTCACAGGTTCGGATCCTGGGTGCAGACGTGGTACCACTTGGCAAGCCATGCTGTGGCAGGCATCCCACATATAAAGTAAAGGAAGATGGGCACTGATGTTAGCTCAGGGCCAGTCTACCTCAGGAAAAAAATAGGAGGCTTGGCGGCAGATGTTAGCTCAGAGCTAATCTTCCTCAAAAAAGAAAAGAAAATGTCAGCTTTGAACTAGGACTGCATTTAATCATTGTAAGAAGCTAGCAGGCATCATTTCCTAGAGATATATAAAACCTATTTTATGTAAGGCAAATGATTTGCACGAAGATGTATGCCAAGTTTAGCACTCAATCAGAATTCACAGGGTTTTGTTTTTTTTTTTTTGGAAACAGGCTTAATTATTTGATGTTATAGTTTTGGCAACCCTTGACTAAGTTAGGACTTCCTAACTTCTGAATCAGACTCCAAAATACCCAAATTTAAACAATCAGGAAGAAGCCCATTATTCTTGGATCAAATAATTTGGGGGAAAAAATCAGCTTTCAGGATTTTACGTGTAAATTAGACCTCTGCCAACTCTAAGATTCTATGTTATGTGAAGGGAAAGTTTAGAAGTTCTATTTCTCCTCTAGGAGGAGGAGAGCTTGGTTAGAACTCTGGATTTTATCTCACCTGGAACATTTGAAAAATTGAACTACTTGTCCAGAATCCGGATTCCTCATCACATCATTGTGGCATGTGCTATTTAAAAAGGGATGTCTCATTGGGGAAATGGGATGGAAATACTCCTTTTCCTATATAACAGAGATGGAAATATTTGCTCTAAAAGTGGAAGACATTCTTTAATTTTTGGCTTATTTTACTCTAGAGTTTCTCATAATTGAAATCTGTGTAGCCATTCTATTCCTTACTTTTTCCACATAAAAAGTAAAGAAACTTTACAAATTAGATGGGTAATAAAATTAGAATGAATGTGCTCCAGGCAAAAATTTTATTTTACTTGTATGGAGCACTAATTTCATTTCCAAATTTCCAGTTATTTGGAATAATTCACAATATTTCCCACTCTGATATCATTCACAAGCTCTGGGGACTAAAGAAGCCAAATATAAATTTGACAAAGAATCTTTCCTGGAACTTGAAAAACATATATTCAGCACAATAAAAAGGGACATAGCTGCAGAAGAATGAGATCAAGTCAAGAGATACAGCATATGAGAGATTTTAGATAACTTTAAAAGAATGTGACAATATTACTTCATTTAAGAAACATATACATGATTTCTCCTTTAATTGTTCTGATATAAACGATTTTGTTCATTTCAAAAGTGCATAAGTGTCAGTACCCTAAGCTACATAGAAACTGACATGGATATTATGGAAATTGCTCTTTATAAAAAATTTAAATAATTGAATATAGAATTTGGAACATATGTACTTGATTTATGTTTGCCCTGATAACAGCCTATACACCTTTCTTATCTCCTTAATATATGCGACTAAGGGCCACATTATTTGTCTCCAAAAGCAACATCTAGAAGCAATGTGCTTTAACATAATTACTAAGGAATTGCAACCATGTCTAAAGGCAAACTTTTAAGGTAAGTATTCTATTTCTAGTATTTCAAAGGCTAATCTTATGACCTTGGTTGAATAGTTCTTCTATATTCTGTTGTAATATAAGGAGTTATGTGGCTTAAGATAGGGCCATCAGGTGTGAGTTCACTAACCTCTTCGATCATCTGCAGTTTTATACAAGGCAAAATGAACACTTAAGGCAGATTTGAACAGGAAAAGCAATAACAAGGAGAAGCATAAGAGAACGGCAGAGTTAGAAAAGGAAAGGGGAAAAGTCCCACCCATTTTCTTGCGGAATGTTTTATGGATTGTTTTATGCCAATACCTGGAAGAAGGCACTGCTTCAGTGAATCTTTACTCAGCCACTCCACCTCACGCCACTTTGATACTATTCATTAATGCATTTCATGGAGCACTTTGTCCTAGATGATTTTCCTGAAGGTGCCAACTACAAAGGAAACAAACCGTCATCATCCAAGCCTCTTTGTCACACCACCTCCCTTAGGATGTCACTCTTTGCTGGCCAAACACTATTGTTACCCAAACATCTCTGATCTTACATAGAATTCATAACCTTCCTTATTCATACCTGATTCCAACTTCTACTTGTATCCTGAATGTAAGGTATATCCATAGTTTTCTTATCTCCTCTTTATGATTCCGTTTACAGCAGCCTTATCAGAAATGAAGACTAACTGTTCCCCTATCATATTCAAATTACCTTGAAAATCTAGAAACCCACCCAGTCTGCTAGGCAGATACTTGTTGATCGGTGGTAGGTGGAAGGAAGAAAGGGTAATAGAGTTAATGGGCTAGACAAGGCCCAAAAAAAGTCACAGGGAAGAATATGGAAAGTACTTGAGCCAGGAATTTTAGAGATGGAAACACCAAATGACAATAATAGATTCAAAAACAAAATCTGAGAAATACACATAAACCTAAAGCAGAGATCTCTAGAGCAGCTTGCGAAGGGCGATCGCAGCTAGTTCACATCAGTTCTGCGTTCCATGTGCCGCCATTCATGAAAACCACGCGGGTGTCTTTACTTAGCTAGAATTCGCCATACAGAAATTGTTTGGTATTCTGATATTATCCATTCTCCTCACATTTCTTGCTCATGAAAGTCAACTTTCTATGATTGTTATTTCAACTGGTTAAAGCTCTTGCCTCTCAAACTCATTGGAAACTATAATGCTAGTCTCTTCTCCTTCAGGAAATCACCCAAAAACAACTAGGAGAATGAGAAACAGAAAGTTAAGCTCCACTTTTAATAAAATTCAGAGGCTTTTATAATTCCAAAATATAATATGTTTTAGGAAGGTAGGGGTAAGCCAGAAATCACTCATATGCACTGGATTTGTAGGAAGCTTTCAAATGGTAAGGAGAGTAGAGTACATTACGGACAGTGCTATGACTGCCAATCTCAGGTAGCTGGTAAGAAATAAAAGCCAAAATAATTTACCCACACAGCTCTGTCTCATAAGTAATTTTACTTGTAGTGGAAATTTTATGGACGCCTGGAAAATCCCCTAACCCTTCTTTCACATATACCTCCTGTAATATATGGTGCGGAAAGAACTCTACTCATTTAAGGATGAGTGAAGAAAAAATAAAAAGGAATCATTGGATAAACCTCAACAAAATACCACCACAAAGTGTGTGTGTGTGTGAGAGAGAGAGAGAGAGAGAGAAGAGAGGGAGAAAGATAGGGAGGGAGGGAGGAGACTGGGAAAACAAATGGCAAAGAATACTCACAAGAAAAATATTTTCATGAAGCAGATGAAAGCAAATTTTAAAACTTAGTGAACTAATTACTTCTGTAAAACAGAAGTTCAAAGCAAAGAAGCAAGAGTTCAAGTAAGACAATCCTTATCAAAATCCCAATAATGTTTTTTTGCAGAAATAGAAAAATCCATTCCAAAATTCATATGGATTCTCAAGGGATCCTGAGTAGCCAAAACAATCTTGGAAAAGAAGAACAAAGTTGGATGTATCACACTTTCTGATTTCAAAACTTACTACAAAGTTATAGTACTAATATAAATACAGACATGTAGACCAATGAAACTGAACAGAGAGCCCAGAAATAAACCCTTACATATATAGTCAAATGATTTTCACAAATGTAGCAAGACTTTTCAATGAGGAAAGGAGTCTTTTCAACAAATGGTGTTGAGAAAACTGGGTATGCACATGTAAAAGAATGAAGTTGGACTCTTATCTTACACCATATACAAAAATCAACTCAAAATAAATCAAAGATTTAAATGTAAGAGCTAAAACTCTTAGAAGAAAATATAGTAAAAGCTTCACAACATTGAATTTGGCAATGCTTTCTTGAATATGACACCAAAAGCACAGGCAACAAAAGCAAAAATAGGTAAGATGGACTCAGCAAAACTAAAAACTTTTGTGCATCAAATGACACTATCAACACTGTGAAAAGGCACTACATAGAATAGGAGGAGTAGGTGCAAATCATTTATCTGATAAGGGATTGATATCTAGAATATATGAAGAACTCCTACAACTCAACAACAGCAACAACAACCACCAAAAAAAACAATTAAAAAATGAGTACTTGAATAGACATTTCTCCAAAGAAGATATACAAATAGCCAATAAGTGCATGAAAAGATGCTCAACATCACTAATCACTAGAGAAATGCAAATCAAAACCACAATATGATTCCACACCCATTTGGATGACTATTATCAAAATAACAGAAAATAAGAAATGTTGGCAAAGATGTGGAGAAATTGGAATATCTGGGCATTGCTGGTGGGAATGTAAAATGGTGAAGCCACTGTGGAAAATGATATGGCAATTTCTTAGAAAATTAAACATAGAATTTTCATTTGACCCAGCAGTTCCACTTCTGGGTATGTACCAAAAGAAATGAAATTAGGGACTCAAAAAGATATTTGTACAACCATGTTCATAGAAGCATTATTAATGATAGCCAAAATGTGGAAGTAATTCAAGTGTCCATCAATGGATGAATGAATACACCAAATGTAGTACATGTTTTCAATGAAATATTATTCAACCTCAAAAAAGAAGGAAATTCTTACACTTGCTACAACATGGATGAAACTTGAAGACATCATACTAAGTGAAATAAGCCAAAAGGACAAATACTGTTGATTCTACTTACATGAGGTACCCAGAGTAGTCAAATTTATAGAAACAGAAAGTAGAATAGTGGTTGCCAAGGGTTGGGGGAGAGAAGACTGGGGAGTTGTTGTTTAATGCGTATAAGTTTCAGTTCAGGAAGATGAGAAAAGTTCTGCAGATAGATGGTGGCAATGGTCGCACAACAATGTGAATGCACTTAATGCCACTGAACTATAACACTTTTAAAATAGTTAAAATTATGAATTTTATGTTATATATTTACCACAATAAAAAATATCTAGTTATAAATGATAAGAAGTTCAATAACTTTAAGCAAAAAGACAGAGGATGTCAATGCCAAGGACAGAGTTACAAATGGTCCTAGGGAATGGATTAGAAAAATCAGTGACTACAACACTGGAGACAAGCAAGAAATTCTGTTTCTCATCTCTGCCACTCTCAAGCATCTGCCTCATTCTTCTCTCTCACTAAAGTCCTATTTTTTAACTCTTCTGTTTGGGAGAACAGCAAACTGTCTAGAATC
This sequence comes from Equus quagga, assembly GCF_021613505.1. NCBI lineage: Eukaryota > Metazoa > Chordata > Mammalia > Perissodactyla > Equidae > Equus > Equus quagga. Next base: position 54,990,655 of record NC_060277.1, read on the forward strand.
TCTTGGTCTCAGAGATTTGAGAATGGACGTATTGGCTCATATTCACCCAACCAGCTGTGAAGGCAAAGACATGTTGTGTGAACTTGACTTGTTCCACTATAATCACTTGAAGAGGCGGGGGAGAGCAGGGGCAAGGGATGGAAGGTTACCAAAGAAAGGGAAATACTGTGAGCTAGGCAGGCAACTACATGGATGTTCACTACAAGTCTCCATACATATTTAGCTTTTCCCACTTTTTCAAATTTCCCTTTTTCTCTCCCCCACCCCTTGCTCCTACTGCCACTCATTTTCTTCAAGGTTCTCATACCCTCCAAGTTAACTGACCCAGCCATACATGCCTAAAGTAAGATGCTCTGTACTGGTGATGAAGTTACCTGTCCCAGACCCCTTTCAACAAGGATTCCGCCCCACTCTCTGCAACTCGAAGCAGTTCATTTGGCTAATACAACACTCTTAATACGTGATCCTCCTGGGATGACCCTATTTTCACTTTCATGGACCTTTCTGGATATAATACCTTATTTCTCTATGCCTTTAACAAGTATTTTAAGGCAGACACTTTTCTACACACCTCAAATCACACCATGTGGAAAAAGTGACATTGGCAAGTGAGTTTGGATCAGTGGTGTTTGACAAACAATTCACAAGGCTAATTGTAGGGCCAAAAATTTATAAGTTTTTATATATATGTATATATAATTTTTACTCAAAATATTTGTCATAGTGCTATGTAAATTTCATTATTGCAGTGGAAAAATAAGACTTCAAAGTAGTAAAACATATATTATTAAATTAACTACAAAAAAATTGTTTCCATAGAAAAAAAAAACTAAAACAGTACAAATCACATAGAGGAAAGAGTTTAAGCAAATTAAAGCCACATGATGAAAGTTGAATACTAGAGAAAGAAAGAATGGTACACAGATGGTTCAAGAGCAGAACAGAATTAGCAAAACAAAATTCAGGAACACAGAGACCCAATCTATACCGCTCCCAATTTTTCAGGAAAGCTTACTGATTGAAAAGATGCCTGTCCTGAGCTGCTTAACAGCTGAGTATGGTACTGATATAACTCAGCGGTTAAGCATGTGGGCACTGGAGTCACGGTGTTGGGTTCAAATCTCACTTCTGCCTTTTAAGAAGCTATATACCATTGAGAAATTACTCGATAACCTTAAGTTCATGTTTAAACTAGGGACAATAAAGGTACCTACCACATTTGCTTGCTGGGTGGATTAAAGGGTAATACATATAAAGCACTTGCACTAAATAATATTTCAATACATTTGAAAATAGTATTGAGTCAAATATAAGGAATGACATCCTGGGTTACATTATTCTTAAGTTGGTACTAGAGTGATTTTATCAGAAAACTCCAATTTTTACTATGGATTGCTTTCCCCAAACAAGAGTAACTTCCATGCATGTGACCATGCCAGAACCTAGGGAATGATGGGTAAAATCTGCAAGACTTAATATAGGTCCATAGGGCTCTGTGGCAGTCAGGTGAATGCTACCAGGTGGCAGAGTGTGTTGGTTAGGAGCACACACTCTGGAACCGACTGCTGGGATTCGAGTCCAGGGTCTCCATCTACTATCACGTGATGTATACTTCACCTCGTTTATCAGTGTCCTCATCTATAACCTTGCACTTATAAGGCATTTGGAAGGATTACCTGACATAAAACATGTAAGAACTTAGAACAGTGCCAGACGCGTAGTAGGCAAGCAATTAGTCTTCTGCCACAAGTGACACACGCTGGCCACAGAGAGCTGCCATATTGGAGAGAGGACTGGACGAGTGTTACAGAGAGCCACCAACAATGCCATGCCAAAGATTTTCCTTTTTCACAGGAACACAGGGGGTCAATAATCTGTGATTATTACCTAATTTTCATCAATATCTTGGTGTCCCTTTCCCAAGAGATAAACGGCACTGAGGAGGAGAAAATGGAGCTCCTGGACACTTTGGATCAATGCCCCTTCGTTTAGAATTGAGATAGCTTAATTCTTTCATATCTAATTAATAATAGAGAGGACTTTGTCCTTCAGTGTACCAGATGAAGGAAGAGGGTAACGATTTGATGTCCCCCAGCCCACCATTTCTTTCACAAGAAGGCAATAAAACAGACACACACACACACACACACACACACACTCCTCTAAAGCACTCACCTTGTCACACCTCAGGCTTGCTGTGGGATGCAAAGGAATCTTTCTGTGTCTACCCCTTCAATCAATGAGCCATGCAGCTCAGGGTCCCCAGAGTCCTTGAAAGAATTCCTCTCTCAATGCAGGGCTGGAGACTACGCAATTATTATCCAATATTGCTTAGCACTGTCGAGTGGAAATGAACTAGTAGAAACTTTTTTTGACTGGTCTCTGTTTCCTCGTATCCTGAAATTTCTATCTCATTGCAGAGTAAAAGCTGGCCAAGAAAGGTGAAACATCCCTATTTGGGGAGTGGCAAAGCAACTTGGACTCAGGAAACCTGAGTTTTAGCCCCTACCCCGACTTTCACTCTGTGGCTTTGAGAATGTCACTTAACCTCTCAGAAGCAGTTTTTGGTTTTCTCACCTGAAAAAGTTGGGTGAGGAAGTCAATTCTGAGTTGATAATAAATATAGATAAATCACCTACTTGATCTTCTCACCCTGGGGATTGATAGATTTGAAAGAACACTGTCAACGGAGAAGTTTAGAGGGCCTCTCTCTGCAGCATTTTGTGTGGAAGAAATCCCCACCATCCGCTCTTTCCACATGTCCTATTCTGGGTACCTGAGGGGACTCCACTCTTCAAGGTGGCAATGAGCGAAGGCTTTCCTGGAGAGGGAGGGCTGGGCCTTGTGACCCTGACATTCAAACTCCTGCTTTCAAGGACTCGTCCGTTAGAGCTGCTATTTCTACACTGGTTCTCACAGGGAGGCACGGTTCTCACCTTACGGTTTAAGTCTTCCTTAAATTCCCTTTGGTGCAACTGAAATAAGGTCAAAGCATTTAGAAATCACTAACATCTAAGACCTAACAGGAGGAGAACAAATAGTAAACTAGATAATCCGCTTTGCTTGGTATAATTCACTCATCTTCAGCCACTTCCCCTTCTCTCAGCCTTCCTCTGTGTGACAGAGGCCATCTTAAACACCCCCAATCTGGGAGCATTCTCAAGTATGTCTGAATACCTCCAAGCTCAGATCCAAGACAGCACTACCCAGAGAAAGGCAAGAGTTCCTTCTCCCACCTCCCTATTTCCATTTTCCTGTCTGAGGACCCATGACTTCCCCAGATTATGGCCCCTGGGGACACCTGTCCCCTTCAGGGAGATGCAAATGCCATCCTAGAACCTGCCTCACCAGGAAAACTGTATCACAAACAAGTGTTCACTTAGGGAAAGGAAGAAGAAAGGGGGTGGGCTGCTGGAGGGGAGGTCGCTTCATTACAGTATCAAGCCCAATACTGCACTTTCCTATTAGGGAATTTCTAGACTGTCCCTCTAAATGAGAGGGGTTTCCTGGGTTCTCAGAAAACATCTCTATGCTGATAAGCTAGTTCACGATGCAAAAGAACACACGGGAGTCTGGTACTGTGCAGTGAAGATGGGCTTTGAGAAGCTCACCAGGCAACCACACCTCCACTAACAAGTCCATTGTTCTGTCTTTTTGGTAATACATGTTCTTCTCCAGCTGTGATTATAAAAGAAGCAGCACTAGGAGGAAAAACAACACTTCAAGCACAAAGCAGAAGTAGGAGAAAAAGATAGCAATAAATACACGTTAAAGGACTAATGGAGACTCTTTGATTCCATTAGGAGATTAAAATTTCACAAATCCTGGTTCACACTTTACCTGCCATAACTTATTCCCTAACCAAAGCAGGACAGAAGAATGATCGTAGAATATGGTAGTAGCATCTCTTTCTAAACTGCCCAAAGTTTTGAAAATCAGGATTTGCTTTTATGAAAACAAAAAATAGCTCCAACTCTGGATATGTTTTTCTACTCTAAAAATAAATTATTATGCACAAATTACATGCCAAACGTCAGAATGCATCCTAAAAAGTATATGGTAATAAGAGCAAGCAGAATACTTTAATAACTTTATTATCTGTTTTCAAAGGAAGGAGGAAAACCTCTCAGATCTCATTTTATTTTTAGTACACAAAAGGAATTTTAAAATCAGGCAACTATTTGGGGGACATTTTCTTTGCTCTTATCCTCTTCTGCCCCCTGGTGGCATCATATTTTTTTTTTAAAGATTTTATTTTTTCCTTTTTCTCCCCAAAGACCCCCAGTACATAGTTGTATATTCTTCCTTGTGGATCCTTCTAGTTGTGGCATGTGGGACGCTGCCTCAGCGTGGTCTGATGAGCAGTGCCATGTCCGCGCCCAGGATTCGAACTAACGAAACACTGGGCCGCCTGCAGCGGAGCGCGCGAACTTAACCACTCGGCCACGGGGCCAGGCCCCTGGTGGCATCGTATTTTATGTAATTTTTTCCAGCTCTATGGAGGTACTGACAAATAAAAATTGTATATATTTAAGGCATACAATGTGATGATTCGATATACATATACATTGTGAAATGATGACCATAATCAAGTCAATATATCCCTTGCTTCACAGGTACATCTTTTTTTTTATGTGATCAGAAGACAAGATCTACTCTCTTAGCAAATTTTAGATGCTCAGAACTTACTTAACTTACACCTGAAAGGTTGTACCCTTTGACCAACATCTCCCTATTTTCTCCACTCCCAGTCCCTGGTGACCACCGCTCTACTCTCTACGAGTTTGACTTTTTTTTTTGCCATTAGGAATATTTGGTTGTTATATTTCCCCTATTAGAGTAACTTTGCTGTATTTTATGCCTATTACAAACCTTAAAATCAACTTAATAAACATACTTGACTGTATGATAAAACTTTATGATCATTTTAGGACTTATATATTGGGTATTAACTTCCAACAGCTTTACCCAAAATATTTTCCCTGGAAAACTTCCAGAGAGAAACATCCCGGGAAGAGGACGTTGATGTGCTGGCCTAAGGGTTTGGAAAGAGTAGAATATCATGTCCTTCTCTTATCATTCAAAAGATATGTTACATTCTAAAGATCAATCTCACAGCAATGACGCTTTTTGTGATTTCCTAAACTTTGCAATTATATAATTTTTCCACATTGACCTGTTGGCATTCTATAAGGTATGGGAAGTGTTGGCGTGCAGGCATTGTTCCCAACCCCCTTCTTTCTTCCTGAGAATGGCTAAGAATTTCCTTCCTTGTTCTGCTTCCTTTGCCACACTCACTATTCCCCATTATATCAACTTGCAGTTACGTCATTTGAATACTTTATATCAGGTTGGCAAGGTGATGCACACTCCATACCTAGGACTCCTGGAGGCTCTCAAAATCAATCCTTGAAACCCTACTCAGCAGTGAAAGGGAATGGACACTGATGTGCACAACAACTTGGATGATCTTAAGCACATTATGCTGAATGGAAGAAAACTTCAGAAGGTCACATACTGTATGATTCCATTTGTATAACATTCTCCTGAGGACAGTTATTGAGATGGGGAGCAAATGAGTGGTGGCTGGGGATTAAGGAGGGAGGGCAAGTGTATGAATATAAGGCAGCCTGAGGGAGTTCCTTTGTGCTGATAAGAAGGATCTGTGTCCTGATTGTCACGGTGTTTACTGGAATCTGCATGTCTTAGTCCATTTGGGCAGCTCTAAGAAAATACCATAGACTGGGTGGCTTATAAACAACAAACATTTATTTTTCATAGTTCTGGAGGCTGGGAAGTCCAAGATCAAGGCACCAGTAGATTTGGTATCTGGTGAGGGCCCGTTTCCTGGTTCTTGGATGGCTGTTGTCTCTGCAACCTCTCCTGGAGGAAGGGGCGAGGGAGCTCTCTCGGGATCTTTGATAAGGGCACTGATCCCATTCATAAGGGTTCTGCCCTCATGACCTAATCACCTCGCAAAGTCCCCACCTCCTAATACCATCAGCTTGAGGATTAGGTCTCAACAAATGAATCTGGGGGACACATTCAGACCATAGCACTATACACATGATAAAATGTCCTAGAATTACACATGAAGACGGATAAGAAAATGAATGCATGTAAAAAGATCATGAAAATGGAGTAAGGTCTGTATTCTGGTTAATCGTATTGTGCCTATCAATGTCCTTGGTTCAATAAGTGCACTATAGTCATTCAAGAGGTCACCATTGGGGAAGCTAAGTAAAAGGCATATAGGAGTTCCGTGTATTACTTTACAACCTCTGTGACTCTATTTCAAAATAAAATGTTTTTTAAAATCAAAACCTTTGGTCCACACCAATGAGTTTGCTATATGAATTCCTTTAGCTTTTTCTTAATTCTTCTAGATTAAAAAAGAGAGAGACAGAAGTAGAGCATTGCATAGGAATTAGACAATATGTTGTTGTTATTCTTTGCATTAGCAATGTTAAAAGATAAACTGAGGCATATTAAAATTTTTGTGTTTATTTGAGCAAAAATCAATTCAAATCAAGCAGCATCCAAATCTAGCAGATAGAAAGGAGCTCCGAGGAGCTGAACAAAATGAAAGACTTTCGTAGGCAGAAGGGAGCTGGAACAAGGAGCTTTTACTGAGCAAGAAAGTGGGTTGGTTATTGCAGGGTCACTCTCCTGTAGGGGACGGCGGAAGTCTCTTGGGCAGCTTACTTAACTCACACGGACCATGCGATTCCTGCCTGGCGAGTCTAAGATTCCATTTCTTGGGGAGCCAAAATGGTAATTACACTAAGTCTCGGTTTGGTGATGTGGCGCTTACCATAAGCAATTCCACTGGGGCCTGTTGTCTCGTTTTCCACAGCAGATTACTCAAAGGTCATAACTATATGTTGCTCCTCTTCACTGGGAATGGAATGAGATAAAATGACCCAAATGGAATCGTTGAGAAACACACACACATACACAATACACACTTCCTCTTTCTCCAGGCTTTTTTCTTCATCTCAATAAATGCCTCTCCCCCATCACCTGGTTGCTAAGGCTAGACTTTTTGACTCCTCTTTTCCTCACTTCCTACATCCAATCTATTCCCAAGTCTTTCTGATAATACCTCCAAAATACCTCAAGTCTGCATTTAAAAAATATACAAAGGAAAATGAGAATTTAAAGGAGACTGAGACAACGCATCTGACAGATGAGAAAAAAATCAGAAGAGTGTGCAGACATAGAAGGTGGACAAAGAAGATTCCAGAAAGAGAGTGGTCAACATTGTCAAATGCTACTAAGATGTCAAGAAAAGAAGGAAGGAAACTATCCAATACATGCAGGAAAAAAAAAGAGAGCTGGGGCCAGCCTGGTGGCACAGCAGTTAAGTGCACACGTTCTGCTTTGGTGGCCCGGGTTTGCCGGTTCGGATCCCGGGTGCTGACATGGCACTGCTTGTCAAGCCATGCTTTGGTAGGCATCGAACAAATAAAAGTAGAGGAAGATGGGCATGGATGTTAGCTCAGTGCCAGTCTTCCTCAGCAAAAAAAGAGGAGGATTAGCAGCAGATGTTAGCTCAGGGCTAATCTTCCTCCAACAACAAAAAAAAAAAAAAAAAGAAGAGAGCGGATCACTTTATCCAAAGTACCTTTTACAGAGTAAGTCCAGGTGTCAATGGTATAGATGAGGATCAAGGCTGCCCCTGCCCCAGGGAGAGAAGCCCAAGGTGTCCTGCCCTACATACCCATCTATATCATCCTCCGGGAAGCATAGGACCTCTTGACTTAATCTGATCTGAGTCTTATCTAAAGTTATAGGACCACCTGATAACCAGACCCCACCTGCACTGATACCATTTGAATGATTTTTTTATATAATCTTTCCTTCGTCTTGTAAAGAGATAACTCACATACCTATGCCTTAAATTTAGCCCTACCCTCAACCCATGTTTGCAGCTCTTCACTGCCCCTGGGTCCTGTCCCCATGCTGCAGCTCTT